>NC_054702.1:85814524-86114524 GCF_016097555.1 Gigantopelta aegis
GCCTCCAAAGTAAGTGACATAATTAATATAAAATCGATGTTCTCAAGTGATATCTTTAAACAAAACAATAAATTTAAAAAATGACGTCAACACGTTTGCTTTTATATCGTAACATGTTATGGCGTTGTTAGATTAAGTCATATCCTTTTACCCCTCTTAGAGAGTATTACATAAAAAGTCAAAATGGCAGCCGGCACAAAGTTACATGCTTTTTGCCCTAAGCGATCTCAGCGAAGTCGATATAGGTGACATAGTTATCATCTAGTATGTGGAATCTGTGTCATTGTAATGAATTTTTTCAAGATTTCTATCTGAACAAAATGTGGCTAAAATCTAATGAAAAATAAAGGTAGGAGAGCAGTTTATCGTAGTTGTTAACATTTTGGTTCGGACTTTAGTAGTGTGCAATACTTGTACCATTATATTCAATTACTATTTCTCCTTGGCTAAATATAATGCAAAACAAAAACGCTGATAGTTTTGTTTTGTTATGTACTTTTGTCATACAGTTATTGATAAAAACCCTAGCTAGAAATGAATGTTACCTGTAAGTATCACCATGTCGAGCTTCTATAGTTGCCACTGATTTTCGTTTGGTTGACAGTGGAGTTCTTTAAAGAAAAATTATAATGACTGCTTCCATTTTGCACTTAGAAAACAAGATGGCACATTTAATTTTAAAATCTAGTATAAGATATGTTCAAACTAATTTCAAACTAATCTGATTAACTTAAACCAAAGTTAAGCAAATGCTAAAACATCTCTTAAATACAACATTGGATCTTGGCATAGACACTGAACCAAAAATGGTTTGACAAAGTTGTAATTATGAGTGCTGTCCACTGTTGTCATTTGAAACATCAATAATAGTTTTAAAATCGGTCTGGTGGAATAATTGTTCTTGTATTACGATATATCATATTTTTCAATAGCAGTACAGTAACTGATGTAACAAATGTACATGCACTACAAAGCCATTATTAGCTACCAAGATCGTATCTCTGCACAATGCAGAGGCAAAATAGCGGTTGATTCCATGAATCTCTATCTAGTGCCTCGTCTATAGGAGGACAGCCACTCCTGTGATATCTGTCTGGACAATACATCCTGCATTGTCAGAGGACTGCCACTCCCAGACTAGTTTACTAACTCAAACCTAGCACAGGACAGAGATAATTAGAATATATATACATATACAATTTTACTAATCTAGTATATATATATATATATATATATATATAATATATATATATATATATCTGTCGATGTATTTTTCGTGCTGGGGTGTCGTTAAATATTCATTCATTCATTCTGTGATGACATGCACTTATTAATCACTGTACAAAATGGTGTTTGCGAAAGATGAGCATATCCTGCCCGACCAGTGGCACCCATCATGAGTACTGCCACCAAAATATGGAATGTTTGTCAATGATGCATTTGTGACAGAATGATACAGCATTGTTTCAAATCGGCATACAATGAGCATGCACTAAGTATCTTATAAGTTATGATATGTAGACACCAAAATCTGGATTAGAAGGTATATTGCTCGACATAAAAGGAAAACCGACTATTGGAAAGTTGAAGTAATCCCATTTGTCATACAGCTTAGTTTGGAAGCCAGTGTCGATTTGAATCCCTATACACAGATCGAGGTATGAAACTGCTTAAATACCTTTTGGTGTTTCTTTAATTATAAATCTTGTGGGTATATCAAATGAAAGTAATCTGTAATCCTGCTATTATTGAATGATATACATGCAAGATCATCAATAAAGCATAAAGTAAAGTTAAAGGTTTTAGCCCGATTCGGAGAATAGTGGAGTACAGTTGGTGCCTATGAAGATTCTTATTTCATATCTATATGTCCTATCCCCAAATTTGACATTTATGTTGTCAATGTCTGTCTCAGTACAGCTTCATTTTGATTACATATAAATATGTTTACAAACAGTGTATGAGACGGTGAAGAGATCTGATTGTGTTATGGTTACCTTGATCCATATCTTTGTGAATAACCATTATCAAAAGGTATGGCTGATGTTGCCGAGTCTGTTCTTGACCTAACATGGCTCGTGCTTGTAAATATTTTTTAAATTAATAATATTAATAATTTTAAGTTACATTATTAGAATAATTTATTGTTCGAACATTTGTTTTTCTTTTTGAATTAAAAACAAACGATTAGTGTCTAGTACTTAATTTCATAAGTATATAATTAGCAGTAAACCCGGAAGTTATTAATACTGAAACACATTAAATTCACTCTGTCATCAAATGCAATTTTACTAATCTAGTATTTAATGGAATTAAAAATCAAAACGAATTATGAAGAAAGTATAATTTTATAAGAATTAATTCATTGCTTATTAAATTGACATGGTTATACTAATGTCTTGGCGTGATGTTAATAAATCCCAATTTACCTGGTTCGGTGTGCTACTGGAGGATGTTCATCAACTGAATCAGCTGGTGCCGGTGGCTTTGGTTCAGCTCTGGCTTGATATCTTGATATAAAGAACGAATTAAGTGGTTTAGTCCATTTTGCTGTTTGCTTTTCAGAACCACCTTGGCTTATGTTTTAAAATGTTAAAAAAACACATTTATGTATGTATGTATGTATGTATGTTTATATGTATATACATAGAGGATTAATTTAATTGATTACGTTTTTTTTACTACATTAATTCTTACAGGTCCAGATAAAATTTGATATATGTACTGATTTCACCTACATATAAAAACCAATTAAATACACAAAAAGTACATCTTACTAAATGATTAGTAGCAGGACTGAAAATATATTATACATGGAACTCAATTAATCGTAATATGTTTAAACAGAAAATATGCACAAGATAAAATCACAAATAGTACATCGGTGGAATGTTAACATTTTTGCTTGGTTTACACGACATGAAAATATTCTTTTTTCTATGCATTACTCTACAGTGTAATAATAGTGTAGATATCTTATACTTTATAGGTCACCTTGATTGAGAACTTCGTGAATAATCATCGTCGAAATGGCCAGTTGATGTCGCTGAGTCTGGTCTTGGCCTTGTGTGGGTTGTGCTTCAAAACTATTCTGTACAACACAGTGTTCGACACGGTGAAGGGATCTGATTGTGTTATGTTTTATTGGTTACCTTATAACATTAATGTTGTCAATTTCTGTCTCAGTCTAATTTAGTCTGGATTATATGTAAACATGTTTACGGCACAGTGTAGGACACAGTGATGGGATCTGATTATGTTATCGCTTACCTTGATCCATATCTTTGTGAATAATAATTATCAAAAGTTCTGGCTGGTGTTGCAGCGTCTGGTCTTGGCTTAACATGGCTTGTGCTTGAAAATAATTGTTAAATTAATAATATTAATGATTTAAATTTCATTATGAGGATAATTACTGTTCGATCATTTGTTTTTCTTTCTGAATTAAAAACAAATTATTAGTGCCTAGTAATTAATTTTATAAGTATATAATTAGCAGAAAAACCAGAAGTGATTAAAATTGAAACACATTTAATTCACCCTGTAATCATGTGCAATTTTACTAATCTAGTAGATTAAAGTCCAAACCAAATTGTTAACAACTACGATAAATTACTCTCTTACTTTTAATTACCATTACATTTCGCCCAAATTTTGTCCAGACACAAGACGTGAAAAAAACATTACAGTGACATAGATTCCACATATGAGACTGTAACGATATCACCAATATTGATTTCACTGAGATCGCACAGGACAAAATACATGCAGTTTTCTGCCGTCTTCCATTTTATTTGTTTATGGAATACACTTCAAGAGTGGTGAAAGCCTCCAAAGTATGTGACCATAATTAATATGAAATCAATGTGCTCTAGCGGTGTCTTTTAAAAAATATATTAATATGACGTCATCATGTTTGCTTTTATATTATATAATATGTTATGACGTTAGATTAAGTCATATCCTTTTACCCCTTTTGGAGTATTCCATAAAATGGCAACATGGCAGCTGGTACAAAATTACATGCTTTTTGTCTGATGCGATCTGAGAGAAGTCGATATAGGTGACATAGTTACCATCTAGTTTGTGGAATCTGTGTTTTTGTAATGTTTGTTTTTTTTCAAGATTTCTGTCTGGACAAATAGTGGGTAAAATCTAACGAAAAATAAAGGTAGGAGAGCAATTTATCATAGTTGTTAACAATTTGGTTCATACTTTAGGTTATTGATTTAATGGAATTAAAAATCAAAACGAATTAAGAAGAAAGTATAATTTTATAAGAATTAATTGTTTCCTTATTAAGATGACATGGTTATACTAGTGTCTTGGCGTTATGTTAACAAATCCCAATTTACCTGGTTCGGTATGCTACTGGAGGATGTTCATCAACTGAATCAGCTGGTCCCGATGGCTTTGGTTCAGCTTTGGCTTGATATCTAATATAAATAACAAATTAAGTAACTTAGTCCATTATGCTGTTTGCTTTTTCAGAACAGGCTTGGCTATTGTTTTAAAATTTAAAAAAAACGAAAACATTTATGTATGTATGTTTATATGTATATATATGTAGGATTAGTCTAATTGATTAGTTCTTTTTTTACTACATTCATTCTTACAGGTCCAGATAAAATTAGATGTAAGTACTGATTTCACCTACATATTAAAAAAAATTAAATCGCAAAAAAAGTCCATCTTACTAAATGATTAGTAGCAGGACTTAAAATATCTCATACGGTACTTGGAACTCAGTTAGTAGTAATATGTTTAAATACAAAGTATGCATAAGATCAAATTACAAATAGTACATCGGTAGAATGTTAACATATTTCATCGGTTTACACGGCATGAAAATAATCTTTTTTCTATGCATTACTTTACAGTGTAATAACAGTGTAGATATCTTATACTTTTTAGGTCACCTTGATTGAGAACTTCGTGAATAATCATCGTCAAAACGGCCAGTTGATGTCGCCGAGTCATGTCTTGGCCTTGTGTGGCTTGTGCTTCAAAAAAGAGTTTTAAATGTATTACTAATTTAAGCTAGAATATAATTAGGCATATAATTAATTTTTAACTTGTTTAATTTTGCTGCATTGGTTTGCGTGGCATCACAGTATTGTCTCCAGTAGTCCGGAATCCACAGGTCTCAAAGCCCTCAAAAATGGGTTCAACCTGACTTCACCTAACACACTTTTATTTTGTGTTTTATTTGTTTGAATAGACCTTCGTGTGATAGAATTGGGTGATCTGCTTTGCCAAAAATTTTGCAAACAAAAATTATGGCTACATTTATACATATACTATTTTGATAACAGGTGGGTTAAAAACAACCTCAATCTCTGCAATGGAAAAAACTACAAGATTACATACACTTGAAGAAAGGCGGGGAAAAAAACTACTCCGACAATGCAAAAAACTCAAGAGAATGCAATCTCATCCACTGCATACAAGCCTGAGAGATCCTACCAAGAACAGACTCAAGAGACAGAGCATAAATCACATCTCCCAAATACTTCAGAGACAACATGCAGAATGCTTGCCACCACTGGACCAACAGGGCGAACCACTCCGGGACTATGAAGACTGGGAAACTGAAGATTTTACCACCATCATAGACCTGCCAGGAGTTGGTAACAAGGAGGAACACACAGAGGCAGAACTCAAAGACCTTACCCTCGAGGTGTTGGACAGGGATTATCACAGAGATTCATGGACCCAAGTCTATACAGATGGCTCTGCTGAAAATGCTGTCAAAAATGGAGGAGGGAGTGTCTTTATCAGATATGTTGATGGAAGCTTCACATCGAAGTCCATCACAACTGGATATTTCTCCACCAACTTCAGAGCTGAGGCATGTGCACTACTTGAAGCAGCTAAAGTACTAATCTTACAAGACAAACTGTCTCCCAACACCGTTTTCCTTACAGACTGCAGATCTCTACTACAGAGCCTCCAGACACATTGTGGCGAACATATCCTGTTGAATATTAGGAGGGAACTTCAAGTTATGTCAAAAAGAACAAACATAATCCTTCAATGGACACCATCCCACTATGGCGTGCCAGTCCTGTCCATCATATAGCACCCTGAGACAAGAAACCTGGCCGTATCTGGTGGACCTAAAAGAGAAACTTTGGGGACCGACGTCGTCCCTTCGACGGACAGGGGACTTTCTGGTGAGAACAGGACTGGAAATCTGAGCATGGCCTTGGGAACGCAGACAAAACAACAACATATACTATGCAATATTTTTGTAGCAAAAAAATATATAATAATAATATAAAAAAAATTATTATGTTCTTCCTTACAAAACCTCTTGTTACTGTAGCTCATTAAATGCTTTCTAATAATGGCAAACAATTAACCATTAACCCACTGACCTGGACATACAGCCCAGATAACTGAAGTAAGTGCCCAGGATAGCGTGCTTGAATATTAATTGGACATATGCACAGAAATCAAATTAAATGTAAAGAAAAGAAACAAAAAATCAGTTCAACAGATACTATGCGTTCTGACGCATGGATTTATAGATGTGTTATAAATACATGTACCAGAAAGATTGTGAACAACTATGTGGTCCGCCATTGTCAATCTAACCCCCACCCCTCAATTCCAATGCTAAACTGTTATTAATGATGCTGATCAATTCCATACCAATGCAAACTATCTAAGCTTGAAGGATCACTTCCTACCTGGACTAAACACAAATCTGTATCAGTGTGAGTATATGTGTATGGATATTTTGACCAACCTTGTGTGTTCCCCTTTCTACTTTGGATCTACGAAGACGAAAGTAATGTTTAAACACCTATGAGAAGAAACAATGACTATGCAATGAGAAATGGAAGTACAGTCAAATATAAACGAGTCGCTACCTGCCTTAGTTGATTGTTCTGTTCCTCTGGATGATTTGTATTGCCTTTACGAAGTAAAAAGACGAGACATAGGTATATGTATTACCTTTACAATGGCGGCGGTATCTATGGTAATGGCATCATCTTTTATATTTAGCTCAACTTTAAAGTGTTGCGTTTAGCCCCATTTCTCACAAACTATAAGTCTGGGTTTATCTCAATGACTGTTAAAAAAAAATCAAATTTATTAAATAAAATATTAATTGATGGTATTTTTTGATAATGTTTGTTTTTTCACATACATGTACATATGCACCATACGTAATTGGATTTTCTGTTCTATATGCTTAAATAATAAAAAATTTCCAGGGAATGTAGTTTTAATTTTACTGTTGAAATTAATGTGTTTTATACCCGAACCTAAATTGGTTAAAAGCACACTAACTGTATGCACATTAAAACAACTGTAGTTTTAGTATTTTATAACTATCAAACCCTAAACATATGGCAAACTGTCATAAGTATATGCCTGTTAATATTTACATGCTAGTGAGTAATGTCAGTGAAACTGTAAAATTACACGTCGATCATTTTATGGAAGCAAATAAAAGCTGTAAAAATTAAAACCGTAATAGAAGTCAGATCAGTAATGAACTTCACATCAAAACACTGTCTATTAATACAGCATATAATTTGAGTTTTTATTTAAATAAATATTAGATGGTTATTTAGATTTTAAAATGTGAATAATAATAAATATCATCAAATTTATTGAAAAAGCAAATGAAGTTTGTACCACCTTATCTTGGAGGTAGTATTTAAAAACCTTGCAGCAATGTGTAGACTGCTATTTATAGGAATAACTGATGAAATGGTTCCTTTTTTATCATTTGCTTTATAAGATACATTCAACTGTGCGAATGTCTGGTATTTTTAAAATTGATATGATGTCCTTATGCTTCCATACATGCAAATATAAATAACGTGAAACAATAGAGTTGCCAGTTTTCATTCAGTGAGCCATCATCGGCCCATTCTCAGGATCTCTTTTGACCTTGTTAGTCCATTTACGAATATAAAAAGTATTTTCAATTAATTAATAATATTACATTTGCCAGTCAGTTTTAATATTAATGCTGCAACCATAAACTGGTATACCACGAGTCCCATTATTTTTCAGGAATGAAGAGTTACGAGGATATTCTCCTACTTAAAATACACCAATAAAAATATATATAAAATATGTAAGTATAGATGTTAACATTAGTGGTTCTGGAGGAGTAATAAACTAGTGTCCATTACTGAAAGGTAATGGACAAGTTTTCAATGGTTTCGCAGTGCAGGTATTTTAACGCCAGTACACAACATAATAAACTAGTTTTGCATTGCATACTTTTTCCGTTATGCAACTTCAAAAAGTGTGTGCGTGCGTGTGTGTGTGTGTGTGTGTGTGTGTGTGTGTGTGTGTATATGTGTGTTTGTGTGTGTTCATTGGAATGGAGGTTATTACTTTGATATAAAGTGTCAATTTTGCATATTTTACCTTGCAGACTCCTTGTATCCATAACCATAGCCATAGTTCCGCTGAAAATGACGTAAAAGATTATACAATATTAATTTGTTGACTAAGGTTGTCTTGACATTAGTGTATCAATCATTTAATCAATCAGTCAGTCAGTCTGTCAGTCTGTCTATCTGTCAACAAAATATTAAATATACGCAATAATAATTTAATGTTTTTATCAATAAATGCAATCAAGCAGCATTTCACCTAAATGGCACAGGTTACTAAGCATTGAATTATTAGCCATTAGCTGTCAAATGTATTTTGCAATTATGCGGTGAAACAAAAACAAAAAATACCAATGGCATCTTCTCTGTTGTGGTCCATGTATCATACATCGGTGGTTCTGCGCATTAGAAAAAAAACAAATGTCTGATGTATTAAAGTTTGTTTTTGTTTAATGACACTACTAGAGCACACTGATTTTATTAATCATCAGCTACTGGATGCATTCAAAGAAAACCTGCTACTTTTTTCCATTAGTAGCAAAGGATCTGTTGTGTGCACTTTCCCTCAGATAGGACAGCACCTTTGGGCACTGGTTGGGATGGGGAAGAAACAAAGTATGGATCCACTAAGGAGGTTTGATCCTGTGACCAAAACACCTCTAGCGAGTGCTCTACCGACTGAGCTAGATCCCGGTACCTTGTGTTTCTTATATGTTACTATAAAGTGGTTAATATCAATATATTAAGAAATTAAGAAAACACTGACATGTTAAGACAGTTTACTAAGACAAACTGTATTTTTATACAGAATGGAGTCTCTATCATTGTTACATTTTTTCTTCAAGAGAATGGAATTCATAACAATTGCTTTTTAAAATTATTTAGTTTTTTGTGCCTTTTAGAAACATTAAACACAAAACAAAACAATTTTAAGGGGATGATATTTCCAAACTACAGATTAATAACACAATTAACCACAATGGTGGGTTTTTTTTTTGGGGGGGGGGGGGTTTAACGTCAAGTAATATAACTGTAATATGTGATATATCTTTTATCCATGTTCACGTATGACAGTGTGCAGTGAAAGGTTGCAATTATGTTCATACCATTGTAAGACGCTTTGGGATTTTTCATTTCTCTCGACAAAACATGTTCACCGCCTGACTCATGTTCTCTTACATGTAGAGACCGAAATCGCTCTAGAAAAGTTGCCAAATCATTCCGAGTTTCCTGCAAAACAAAACGAATGAACTCTGGAATATATCATTATGAACGAATTAAATTGAGAATGGTTTTATTTTCAGTTCATATTTAACAGTCCAATAACAATGTTAATCACCGAACAGCAGAAGTTTAAAATGGGCAGAGTTAGACAAATAATGCATTCTTATCAGAAAGAGCAAGTTAGGAGCAAGGAATATTTTGTATGCACCATCCCACAGACAGTATAGCACATACCACAGCCTTTGCTGTCACAGTCTATTGGGGTGGGTGTGAAAAAGATGTTTTACCAATTTAAGGAAACTTGTTTGTGGTTAAGCCACCATGACAGGCCCGTAGCCAGGATTTTGAGAGGAGGGTGGTCGTTTAGGCTTATGGTGAGGCAAGAAGTGCCTCACGCCCGAGTTGCTTAGGGGGTTCCCGGGGCATATTGAACAAAAAAAACAGTGGGGGGGGGGGGGGTCGACCGACCCCCTCCCCCGACCTCCCCATTGGCTACGGGCCTGCATGAAGTGGTTACTACAAATAACATTGTGATCATATTAAATATTAAAATGCTTAGTCAGTGTTACTTAAAGTTAAGGAATCTCTATTATAAACGATGAATCAGGTTTTCAAAAATGTTGTTTAAAATAATATTTCTCAGAGAAAAAATGGCATCCATCGTCTTTAGCCAATGAATATGAGACCATAATAAAAAGGATGACCTGTTATAAGAATCCAGGTTTCAGCTAATACAATAGGCTTCCTATAAAGTGTCAGTGAATTTAAGTGTAGAAAGTTTTACTTACATCATCTGATGCATATCGTCGAGATGTGGATGATCGAACGCTTTGTTCATGCTGATATGTTTGAGCCCTGGCGTTTTCTGAAAGAAGCAAATATATTAAATCGTGTTCACATACAGATCATTATTCCAAGTCAGAATTACCAAATGTTTGACATCCAATAGCCGATGATTAATAAATGCTCCAGTGGTGTTGTTAGGAGCAAGGAATATTTTGTATGCACCATCCCACAGACAGTATAGCACATACCACAGCCTTTGCTGGAATGAAAAATAGCCCACTGTCGGGAGTCGATCCTAGACCTACCGTGCATCAAGTGAGCACTTTACCATTGGGCTACGTCCCGCCTCACAATATATTATATGAATATTCATACATTAATACATATATGCATATATACGTACAATACAGACGTACACGTACATATGTATATATATATATATATACAAAATGTATATATATTTATATATATATGCATTAATACATATATGCATATATACGTACAATACAGACGTACACGTATATATATATACATATATATATACATATACACATACATATATTTATATATATATATATATATATATATATATATATATATATATATATATATACACACATATATATATATCAGAGATGGGGTAATCATAATCAGTAATCGTAATCGATTGTGATCGATTACATTGCTAATGTAATCGCAATAGTAATCGATTACATTGTTTGAGAATGTCATGTAATCGCAATCGTAATCGATTACATTGCTAATGTAATCGTAATCAGCGATTACTTTCATGATTACTCATAATTATTTACTAAACTTAGATGTGTTTAGTAACTCCAGTAACAGTGCCTATAGTTAGAAGCAGTACTGGTCAGTCAGTAGAACTGATCTCCCATTGTCTATGTATATCAGAGATGGGGCGATTACTGGACAAAAGTAATCGATTACGATTACGATAATTAAATTGATATCTGCACACATATACATGTGCACAAGTTTCTCATTGCATTTAATTGTTGACATTCTAAAAATGACTATTATTAATGAATCGATTTGCAGTCATGCTTGCTTTGTGCCATATTATAAGGATCCAATTGTATCAGTGAAAATCGGTGATATATATATCAGAGATGGGGCAATTACTGGACAAAAGTAATCGATTATGATTACGATTACTTTAGAATGTCACGATTACGATTACGATTACAAGATAGTTGAAAGTAATCGATTACGAATGCGAATACATTGTCTAGCAAAAAAGACATAATGGATAATTTGGATTATTTATTAAATTATTTCAAACATTTATAAACGTATGTATACTGCAGGGAGGGAATCAGTTTCCAAAACCAGATTTATTATTCTTAAATTTGGATTATTGAAGAAAAGGTACCCATAACCATAGGTATAATTATTGTATCAATGCATAACATATATATTTTGTTATATTATTGAATTATCAATTATCAATTACAATCGATTACGATTACTGATTACGATTACTCCATCTCTGATATATATGTGTGTGTGTATACATACATATATATATATATATATATATATATATATATATTAACATTATGTCACTCGAGCTCTAGGACAGACACACATAGATCAGTTCAATCTATAAACATTTTTGTATATCATTGTTGAACTAAGTAAAACTTGTATCTGAATTTTTTATGTTTTACAGGAGACAAAAAAACTGTTTTGGTATAAGTTGATTCAGTGTAACAAATGGTTCTTAAGATCTATAACTTTATGAATAAAGTTATTTTAAACTGATGAATAGTATTTATCAATAACTGAATCTGAATGACAGAAATGTCATTTACGAGTATTTCACTGTGAAAATCTGAATTAAACTTTACTTACTAGTTTTTCATATTGATAATTTCTTCATTTAGTATGACCAGTAGACCTACATTGTTTTTCAAATTACCCTGATACTTAAATCTAGCCATGTAAGGTGTATCATATTATAAACACCGCCAGTCTCAATTGTGTCCTGGGCCCTGTTCCACAACACAATCTTAGTGCTAAGATCACCTTAGGTGAATAACTATATTATGAGATCGCTTCATGGAACGAGGCCCTGTATCAGTTAGCGTACTTGCCATGTGTACTTGTACTCATTTTTAACTGTTAAGCCGCGCACATGGCCAGGTGCCCTTTGCTGGACCAGAAATTCCTCATTAAAATTAATAAAATAAACATGTCTTGCCCAGCATAAAGGTTGTTCAATTTATCTGACTGTTAATCTGCTGTTGGTAAAAAAAAATTGAAAGTGACCTGCAGGGACGTATGCAGGACATTGTGCAGGGGCGGGGGCCTAGACTGTGGTAAGCAATGTTTAGAGAACACTTCTCCGGACAATATTTTGTTTTTTAAATCGCTTAAATCAAGAGCAGTTCAACAAAGCCTCCTCTCCACCCCAACCCCACACACTTTCTTGACAAGGCTACAACATATAAGGGTCAAATTTTAAAACTGTATTTTCTAGAAATGACGATTTGTAATATTCATTAGTATTGTCTGCTACATTCAAGAATGCGGCACAATAATGAATTTATTTTTAAAAATGACCAAAGAAAACATTTTCACTAGCGATTGCAGATGGTTACAGTAAATGTCTTTGTGAAACTGGCCCCGGTCACCAATAGATTAGGTGTGTCAACGTTTTAATAAACCTTGTATATTAGATCTTAAAAGTTACATGGTAGGTTTCCTATAGGGTGGCTGTCTGTCACTTTTTAGGGTGTATAACAATATAATGTGTATACAAATTGTTCATTGTCCATTTAACTAACAAGAATATTCATCAATGGTTAAGAAAATGTGTCTTTTTAAGAGATTATCCACAAATATTTTCAAAGTAATACTTTTTGTTTTAGCTGAACACACTTGTCTCACGGAATAAACTAAAATGTTTAAAATCTGGGACATGATTCATAGGTTCAACAATATTTACTTCATCTCAAGGTTACTGGGATTCATGTGAAATGAAGCCCATAGGTTTAAAAACAGTAACATTCGCCACATTTAAGACTATTGGCATGAATTCGGATACTATTTTAACAGAAATGTTCCCTGGGCTAACAAATGACATCTTATTTACTGTGTAACTGGAGGAAATTTTATAATGAGAGATTTTAAAAGAACTTTAAATAAAGATGCATTATCATATTTGCTCTCTTTACATAAATAACAATAACAATGAAATAAAATAAAATAAACAAATAATCGATACCATACATCAATTTTGCATATATAATAACTCGATATTGTGAAACCTGTGCAGTGGCTTCCCAAAGAATCCTTTACCTAAAAACTGAAATTGTACATGAAGTAAACATCAGCTATCCATTAAAATAACCCAGTTCTATATATAGGCGTCGAGTGTACCTCTTCCCCTTTCCTCAACTATGAAACAGCTAGATGTCTAGATTATATATAAGCACTGCACTTCATCATTTAAAATTAAAATTAATAACTGTTCCTCCTGTCCTACATAATGGTATTGAAACATGTGTTGCCTTGTCATTGAATGATATTGCATGTATGTTGTCTGCTGCTATCCTAACTTGGACTTTTCCCCTTTATTATATGTCCATGTATAGATACTTTTTCAACCAGCTTCTTAATGTAAGTCCCAGACTTAATTTTTGATAAACCTTTATTTTCTCAAAGATGGTATTTGAAAAAAAAATTGTTTTGTTGTATTTAAGCTTGGACCTTAAATACGGAAATACCTGGTGGGCCTATACTTCTTTTCTGGTATGCTAGTTTTATCTTGACCACCAGTTGAATACATAATATGTACATATATACAATATAGACACTTTGGTCACTAAAAATTTACCTTTACCTGATAGAAAAGGTTGAAATATGATGAGGATAAAAATAATCAGTTGGAAGATACGAGGTTTTCATAACTGATAAACAGTGGTTTTCAAATACGTGTTTTACTTATTTGATATTTTCCATACTTTCCATTGCCTTAACATGTATGAGGTTTTGACAACAAAAAGATAATAGATTTCTGTTTCTGAAAGAATAAAAAAGTGAAAATCGCCAAAATTGCACATACGAGGTTTTCTTATTTCAGCGACGATATGCATGTCTGATTTCATTGGAGCACATACAACCTTATCAAAACATACCTTCAACTGCGCCTTATATACAGACGCAGTTTGGAATAAGGTATTTGTTTTGTCACAAAGCTACTAAGTAAATAGTACAAGCATATTAATTTAACTAATTTAACAAAAGATATATACCTTCTTTGTGCTGTCTAATAATGTTGCTAGTTTTATAATCCATAAGCGAATCATTACGAATACGGATGGACATTCCCCCACAACGAGTTGTATGCTTTCGAACGAAGTAGTTCAAATCAAACGGTTTCATATACACTTTCACTTTATTCACTAAACCAGCCGATTCCATTTTTTTCAACAGGTACAAACGGCGATTGCCGTCTACAACGAAATATTGTCCGCCATAGGTCATCACGTCCATTCGTGGAAGGCGATCTTCTGGCTTCGTGTATCCCAATATGTTTTTCAAAGACGAGTCCAAAGTCTGACCATCTCGAAATGTATGTTTTACACTGTCTTGTGCATGCAACAGTTCTGACGGTCGAAAGTCACGGTACATTGTGACACACACTAGTACTTGGTGCAGCGAATATTAAATATTTTATAACTTATTTTATCTCGCCGAATGTTTCTCTGTTAGTGTTTGAATATTCAATCTGTATACAATCCATTGCCTTACGGTACATGAAATGAAACCTAAATCTTGTCCTTAGTTCTTGAATGTTCGATTCTAAGAAATAAGCTACTACGCAATACTAAATTCCCCGTAAACCGAAAGTGGAAGTTGTATTTGTAGACAGCTACCAAGAGTTACGTAACATAAATAATATATAACATTTACTTTTGTATTAATAATCAGTGGTATAGGTAGGTGCCAAAAATGGGGGGAGGCACACTTTTATATTTACACACTTTTACACTATTATAAAGCAAATATAAAGCAAACTATCTGAAAAGTAGGAGGCACATGCCCCCTTGCCCCTCTCCTCGCTTCTTACGCCAGTGATAATTAATGACACTATTTTTGCATGTGCTGTATTTATTATGATAATTAAGTACAAATTTATCGATCCTATGTAATCTTTGTATGATTAACCCAACAACATTACATATGTTACAACACAACTCACAAACACAGATAGTATGATCATACTTTATTCTCTGTAACACATGGGGTCACGTTCACGCTTATTGATCTTGTTTGAGTCGGTTTAGCTTAATTATCCCAATGTGTGAAGCATTATTATGAACAGGCAGAACTTGGGGGACCTTACAAAGTACAAGTAATTTAACCACTACTACTACATCATTTAATATGTACGTAATATGTCGGTTTCCGTATACAATATGTCCAACCACGCCACTGTGTATGTGTTACAGGGTTTAACGTGCACATTCCGAGCAAGTTGTTGTAGCGCACGCCTATCGTGGGCGCAAGTTCTTGCGAACCAAGCCCTTGCGTCCAAGACAGGAACGGGGTGGGAGGAGGGGTAGGCGTGACTCTCGCTTACAACTTTAGCACTAAATGAGCAATGAAGAACAGCTGTTGTTGTGACCGAGATAAACGAGGCGAAAGAGGCGGCGGCAAATGTTTTAAGTTCTCAGAAAAGTTGAAGTAATTTGTTTGCGTTATGTCCGAAAAACATTTTTGGTGATTGAACGCTAATTTTGAACGGGTCAGCCAAAAGTTAAAGTTTGTCGGATTTAAAAAAATTAAGCCTAAACGTACCGACCTATACGAACCTGGGGCTAGCCTTTAGTGCTAGAGGGTGGTGTTCAGATGTTTCATCGGTTAACTTATTATTAGTATTATTTAAAATTATATTTATTGTATTATGAGCTATAGCGAAGAGATTAATAATGTAAATGGTTTGTTATTGTAACGATATACCATTTAGGGCTTGAAAATAATTTGTCACACCTTTTTTAGTCAGTTTTTTACTTTGATCAGTGTAGTCCATGTGCCAATATACGCCAAATTTCACATGTCGGGACCATTTTCGGACACAAAGACTTTACTATATTTTTTGGAAAGACCATCACGTTGGGTATATTTTTTAATATGATGAACATTCCCAAGTGGTAGCTTTTATGGGTAAAATATAATTATTATTTTTGTGTGTGTGGGGGGGGGGGGGGTTAAAATCACGGAGTTTTTTTAATTTACTTTTGAAAAAGGGAATGTACAACTATAAAGGTTTTTTAAAAAGTGGAAATTGTGACAAGTGCAATTGCTAATTTGTTTATACCATTTATTCAAACTTTTTCTCAACGACGGCCATATTTTGTTTAGGGGGATACGTTTTTAGTGACTAAACTTTTAAAAATCATATCTCAAAACTCGAATGAAATATTTGGGTGCTTTCAATGGCAAACCCATTCTGTGATACCCAGACAGTTTTTTAGTTGGGCTACATTTGTGTTCAATATATTCAGTCAATTTAGGGTAAAAACATCAGTTTCGAAATTCCGCTTTTATGAAAATCGCAGAAAAGAGTGATTTGGGGATTTCCTTGCTATATAAGACACCAAAAACTGTCAAAGTTGAGTATATCGGTAAAAACCATTGCGAAGTGGTTATCATTCATTGATATTCCTACGGTGCCATTGACGAGTAGTTGCCATGGTAACATATTTCTTTGGGTATTTTTCACTTGTCATAATTGATTTCAATATTGAATGCCGAGATTACAGATATTTTGGATAGCTTGTAATCTTTTACAGTGAAATATTCAATTCATGCGTAAGATGCAAACTTTTCAACATGATAAACAGGAAAAGTGTTAAAATGTGTTTTATTTAACAACACCACTAGAGCACACTGATTTATTAAAGGGACATTCCTGCATTTTCTGCACTTTTTAAGATGATATCGACTAATAGAGACTTTTTAACGATTGTAATTACATATCAAATATATATTTCTACATAAAATATTAGTGGCTGTATATTATTTGCGTTTCTGATCGTTCTAATATTTGTACTAGGTCAAATTTCATTTTATTTCCTAAAATATATTTTTTTCATACGTACGAAATTATTTGAAGACAAAATCCAGTTTGGGCTTCTTACAAATATTAAGACGACCAGAAACACATTGAATATACAGACACTGATATTCTAAACAAGAAAATATATTTAATATGTAAGTTTAAAAGTAGAAATATTTTATTAGTCGGAAACATCTTACAATGCAGCAAACTCAGAAATTTCCCTTTAATCATCGGCTATTGGATATCAAAAAATTTCAGCTCAAGAACAGTTGTTGGTGCTGGTAGAACGGCCATCCATTGCAAGTGAAGGTCACCTTCTTCATCGTTTATCAAGTTGAGCTAACACCTCCCTTCTTGGCACAAAAAAGTTGAAACCGACTGCCAGGTACATGGATATTAAAGAGCTCACATCAACACATGCTGTAGTGGATACAACCATGCTGCCAATGCTCAAGACACTGACATAATGGTGTTTGCTTTACTCTCAAGTCCGATACCCCATGCCACCTCTATCAACGTAGAAAAAACAAAACTCGGGGAAAACAAATGTAGACATATATTTGTAAACAAGGTAGCTTCGACACTGGTAAAAACTCTGCATTGCAGTCATAGGCCTCCATGCATTTCCCGGATTCGACTCCATCAGATCCTTCTCAGGAAAAAATTAAATTAGATTAGATTAAATTAGAAAATGTTGAGATAAGAGGAGGATTATCAACAAAGTTTCACGGATCTTGTACAGGCCATTGGAAGTCTTGAATGAAGTCAACAAGAACGTTTAAGCATTTGCGTGCAATCTAAATGCCTCGAAAGAAACAACGCCCTTGAGAGTCAAGAGGGGAAGTATTACCTCGTCATGTCTCCCTCTAACAGCATACTAGACATGCTACAGACAGACTATCAGGCTACAATTTGGCACAGGTCACTTGAAGCAAACCCAGAAATTCCACAGCCAACATGTCGTGGATGGATCAACGATGAAGAAGGTGACCGTTCGCGTACAATGGATGACCGTCCTACCAGCGCCAACAACTGTTTTCGAGCTGAAGAAATGCAACAGTAGACGGATATATGACAGCAACGATTGCCAGTGTGTCGCAAATGATCTTAAATGCATTCCAATGTGTTGCAAGCAAACCTGTGCCAACCAGATAACGAACGAAGATGAATCTGAGGACCCGACAAACTGTTGCTGGAGAAAATGACGATGACGTGTTTGAATTGTTAAATTACTGTTGCAAAATTTTCATGGCCTGAGCCTGTTGTTCCTGTGACATAATGGCTTTAAAATATGCAACCTGGTAATTACCATTGTCGATAGATTTGTTCCTGGTATTTTATACCACCAAGGTTATCCATACATGTGTATATAGTTTCAATCATATTTTGTTTTACAAATCAGGATAACTTTCAAACAGAGGTTTAACTTCAATAGTGATGTACCAGACTATTGTTTAAATTATATTTTACCTAAAGATCACCATACAAGACATCCTCGATAATGATGACATTCTTGTTTGTCATGTTGAAAAGTTTGTAACCGAGGCATGAATGGAATATTTCACTGTAAAAGATTAAAGCTGTGCCAAAAAATGTCTGTAACTTCGGCAGCACTTATTCAAATCAGCTATGATAACAAGTGAAAAAGGTAATCTGTTACCATGGCAAACACTCATCAATGGGATCTTAGGAATATCAATTAATGGAAATCACTTTGCAATGAATTTTTACGGATACACTCAAATTTGTCAGCTTTTGAGCATAGCTAGGTGTCTTATATAGCAAAGACATCTTAAAATATCTCTTTTCTGTCATTTGATGATTTCTTAAAAGCTGAATGTAGAGATTCAAATCGACACTGGATTCCACATAGCCTATATCATGCAATATTCTTCGGTCATTTTGGCATAGAAGTTGCTTTATCATGCCGGTTATTTCCAAGTATTTCAAAACGTTTTACGGTTAACATGTAGATGTCATTTTGATGATATGACGCATCATAGCCCGAGTACTCTGACTGTAGAGGGCTAGAGGGGCATTTGGAGTCAGAGTACTCGGGCTAATCACTATTCAGCAATAATATCTAATGACTGGTGACGACATGAAACGTTAGATGGTTTGTACAACTGTACATCACCACTGCAAAAAGACAAGAAATTGGCTACTCGCTTTGGGGAATCTTAAAATTAATAAATCTTCCGAGCCAGGGCTTCACTAGCCTACTACAGAATACCTATCGTGCATCATTTCAAACAACCAGCCTCGGTGGCGTCGTGGTTAGGCCATCGGTCTACAGGTTGGTAGGTAGGCCTACTGGGTTCGGATCCCAGTCGAGGCATGGGGTTTGTAATCCAGATACCGACTCCAAATCATGAGTGAGTGCTCCGCAAGGCTCAATGGGTAGGTGTAAACCACTTGCAGCGACCAGTGATCCATAACTGGTTCAACAAAGGCCATGGTTTGTGCTATCCTGCCTGTGGAAAGCGCAAATAAAATACCTCTTGCTGCCTGTCGTAAAAGAGTAGCCTATGTGGCTACAGCGGGTTTCCTCTAAAAAAAACCAGTGTCAGAATGACCATATGTTTGACGTCCAATAGCCGATGATAAGATAAAAAAATCAATGTGCTCTAGTGGCGTCGTTAAATAAAACAAACTTTACTTTTTTACTTTTATTTCAAGCGGGACAAATATTGCTTGCAAGTTCTTAGGTGCCTTCTTCTGACCATTGCAAGTGAGAGAGAACTACGGTAACTCTCCATATGAAAATTAATCATTTCCAACTGATGATAATCATATTATCATATTATTATGGTAGCTTTAGTCCTACAAAAATGTTGGGTGGGGTTTTTTTGTAAATAATTTTAGTTTGGTTTGACGTAAGAAGAAAAGTAAATGTGTTTTGAAAAAAAAAAAAAAAAAAAACCCACGTATTTTTGTGTCCAATTTAGAAACCAATCGGCATAGAAATAATTGACATATAGTAAATTTCAGAGTATGAAAAAAAAGCAAAGACAAACAAAAGGCGTTCCTCGCGGGAAAGACTATGCCAATAGTACGTCAGACTCAGTGCTTTATTAAAATCAGTGTTTTGATTTGTTGTTATTTTTGGTTGTAATTTATTAATTCAACGATATGCTAATAATTAGTCCATATGTTTCCACTACATTATTTTGAATTTATCACATTTTCAGTTCTTCATTTGTAAACATTGATAGTCGTCTGACTGAAACAGATCGAATGAACAAAATGTAAGGGAGACAATGTCGTAACATGGACATCTTTACGGAGAAAAATATGTTTAGTACTTACTTCCGGTGTGTTGATTTCGAAAGTAGGGATAACCAAATGTTGATTTTATTCTTAGAATATAGGTTATAACAAACCGTAGATTTTATAAATACAAGGGCTATTATGGATAACCCCAAAACAAATAATTCAGGTATTTGCAAGTATTTGTGTGCAATTTAGAAAACAATCGACTCGGAAATATATACCATCGACATCCCAAACTGCGTTCACCTAACAACAAAAACACGAATACGATATTTACGGAAATATTATTCTACATTTTTCAGCTACGATACGTGAAACAAAATAGATTGTAATCATCAATTTGGATGTAAAACAAATCCATTCTAGTAAACAAAAGTGAAACACCCTACAGTAAACACGAAAAACTTAAAGTGCGACGTTTCTAACTGCGTTCAGGCGCATGGTTTGCAAAAAGTATCGTAATGCGCATGTGCAGTTCATCCTTTTTAAGACAACTACATGAAAAAAATATATGTTTCTTAATTATGCACAGTTGCTGAACACTTAATTTATTCAGTTTTTTTAAAGGAAAAATTTAAGTTGTCAAGCGTTCTGGTCCGGTCCGCATTTTATCAAAACACATTGCTCACACTTGATATCAATACTGATAGGCCAGTCCCTTGTGAATTCTGCGATTCCGCGGATGCGGAAAAATTAGCAGAATTTGCACCATCGTGCAGAATAGTTGTTCGTCCGCCGAAAATCATTTTTCGTGCAGAACACATGCAGAATTAATAATTTTAGGCTGTGGAATTTGTCTTAAACACCGCAAAATGTTTGATGTTTCTGAATTGTAACATTAAACATGGAATTTTAATAGTGTTTACTTTCCATGCAGTAATAAATAGAAACATAAATCATTTGTTTCTTTTCTTTTAAGTTATTACAGGCTGGACTAGTAACCGCCTCACAGTTACTAGTCTGCGTAACCTGCGTTTGGAACCAGCCTTTAGTTTCTGTCATTGAATCGGAAATTCTCGCAAGATAAAGCGCAATGGATTGTGGCGAGATGTTCCGATCGTTGCTCGGTGCATAGGTTACAGAAACCGATGAAGACGGGTTGTAATTACATTTTAATAGATTCCACAAATACGAAATAGGATTCAGCAATTCCATTCTATTTAATATAAAATAATTATATTAACATATAAGTATCGATTGTTGGAATTGTGATGTCAAGCAACAATATTTAAGTATTTATTAATCACAAATCACATTTAACAAAGAATCCGTAAGCATAAAAACAGGAGGGTTTTTTTCCATATCGTTTCCATTTCAAGTTTTAATAATTCAATCTTCCGGAAGCACCCGTCTGCTTAAAACATAAATCGTCAGCTTTTTCGCGATTTTAAAATAAATCTGTAACATTTTGAACATCTAGTTTTAATTTTAAGTGTTATTTTTCTGTTTTATATGTTGCAGAATTCATCAAATTTTACCGCAGAATTTTAAAATGTTTGCCGCGGAATTCAGGGGGGAGTGATAGGCATTACGTCCATACCTGCGCAATGAATTGATTCTAAATTAACACAATTTATATACTCAAAATTATTTACAACTGTTATGAATGGATTATGAATACTATTCACTACAATAGAGGCATAAAAATGTAGCATACCTTTTGCAGATTGAATATAATAATTGAAAACAAATTCTAACAACAGGGGTCTTAAAAATCATAAAAATTAAATTCTTTGGCCTTGTTGATCTGGCACGTGTGAGGTCATGTGACACGCACCGAATGTTAATTCATCTTTCTCCATTTTAAGTCAATTTCTACGAGTCATGTGGATCCAATATCGGTAATTTTAAGGAATAAACAAAAACGACTTAGTAAAATTAATGGTTTTAGGGGTTTGTAAAGTTTTGTTACTTTTCTCAACTTTATTGTTTATAAAAATGTTCCTGAACTGTGAAGAAAAACCTCATAAATGAACAACATGCCGATGACAACAAATCGGATGTTGATTGCACGAACCATGCACGAGAAAACAAAGTGAACGGAATTTGAAGCATAACACAGTTAGGGACGTTGACAATAACTAAGTTGTAGTAAATTCCATGGTATGAAAAAAAGGCATCCCCGTGGGCACGGAGTTGGAAGCATAATAGTGCGCTTTCCAGACAGTTCGTCCACTGGACAATTTGTCCACAGACAATTCGTCCACCGGACAATTCGTCCACTCACCTCGGACAATTCTTCCATTCGATGACTGCAATATTTTCAAACATATTAATAGTTATTTCTTTGACATTGTAATTGTTTCTTAACATTATTTTGTGGTATACTATAACAAAAAAAAGTAAAATAGAATTAGAATTCAACATTAATATCCAGTTTTATTAACTGTTTGTATTCATTATCATGCGGATGATTCGTCCACAGACGATTCGTCCACTCACTTGTATATTATCTCACATGTCACGATATGGTAAATAGGTAATGCAAGCCTCCACGTCGGAAGACTTTATTACCCCCCCCCATGTCATGTTCTCCTTCAATGGCGTAAATTCTATCCACTGTACCCTCCCTCGTCACATGTTATCCCCATATGCCTAATAACCTCGAAATAAAATAAAAACTTGTCTTCAATTCCAATTTAATTAAATGTACATTAAAAAAACAATTCAACAAAACAACAAATGTCATTCAAAAGTTAACATATTTAACATATTTGACATTAGTAGAAATGAACAAGCGAATGTTTTTGGTCAATTAAATCAGTGTAGAATCGATGAATGGTATTTCGTTGTTGTTAATGCACAAATCACTGTAGGAGATTATCCATTCAAATATCACTGGAAAAGAATCGTCCAACAGTCAGCCGACTAATGAATGGATAATCTCGCAACAGCACAAATCAATTTGGCAGTAATTTCGTCATTGGTGTAGCGTCTCCAAATGGCAAAGACTTCTCCCTGCCGGGTTCTATGCTTCAGCCATTGCATCCGTCCAACTCTTATATCGCACACTCGTTCCATTGTCATATTCACCAACTTGGCTTCTCGTAGAAGCAGAGGCACCAGCAGGTAAAACTATCCTGTTTTGTGTTGCTCTGGCATTAATTCGCCGATGCCAACCTTCGGTGTTATTGTTTGTTCTAATCTGGAAAAAATACGGCGTAAAATGTATCTAATAATTTATTTAGCCCCCATGTACATGTAGTACACATTATTTAGTCCGTGGACGAAATGTACTGGGAAATAAAACACCAGTGGACGAATCGTCCGGAACTGATTTTTTGTAGTGGACGAATCGTCTCGAGTTCCTCAGTGGACGAATTTTCAGTGGACGATTCATCCGTGGACGAATTGTCCAGTGGACGAATCGACTGCATCCCAATAGTGCACGGGGCACGTTATGTCAATACTTTTCTTAGAAGAACTACGTCCCTTCTGACAAGAAACATAACACAGATATACCTAAGCTTTTCAAATGTATGAGTTATTCTGATCTTCTACCGACAAACTTTCAAAACAATAGGGTTTCTAAAACTCTGCCAGCATACCACAAGACGGTCTACATTTGAAGTTGTTAAGATTGGTAACCAGTCAGGTTTAAACACTACACGTCTACCGGGAAAATGACAGCTGATGCAATGAATATATATATAAATTAAAAAATAATATGTCTCCTACTGGTCTCAAACCAATACCAATGCAACACGAAGAGACCTGACACTCCTATACGTCACCACAACTACAGTACAGGTTCGTTTCGCATAGGGGCGTCAGATTTCTTTGTGTAGTGTTGGTGTACTGGTTAACAACATGTAAGTTTAATGTCATGACTGGACTCGAGAATAATCAAACTTAAGCTCTGTGGCATCAGATTTAGGAAATATTTTTTATTTTACAGGCCTCACGAGAGGTCACAATCATAGAGCAAAGTCACTTCTCTCTCAAACTTTAGAGAGGGTGAAGTTTTTAACAGCAGGGAGACTTGAATTTTTAATCCGAAAAATAAAATACACAAAAAGAAGTTATCTTAATACAGGTGCAACTTTTACAATCTGTATTTTAATTTTTTAGTATTTTGTTTTTTTACCGTCTGTACTGCTAATTGATGGATATGTGCTCTATAGTCTTTTTAAATCACCTTTCCACATGTCCCCTTCTTTTAAAATAATGAAATTTAATTGAACAGCACTAATTTAACCGTTTAGAATTCATTCTCTCACAAGTTTGTCTTTTCATTTCGCTTAATACTCCATGCAGAGTATTTTCCAAGTAGATTAATCTACCACGGTCAAGCTTAGATTACCCAGAGGCAATTGAATGCGTTACACAGAGTTTCTTAATTGATACACTGAATGGGTACTAGTATCCGTGATGGTGTGAAAATTGCTTATCTGCTGCACCTTGTCACTGTTGTTTAACATAAAAAACTCTTTATAGAATTTACAGTGGTCGCTTAACACGGGCATTTTAGCGACTTGGGAATCCAGTTTAGGTGGCCGCTGGGTGTGTAGGACAGGTTACCTTTTATTATGAGTGCATATACATTAAAAATCCACTAGGACAGGTTTGTTTGTATTATTTTATAATTTTGACATCTGTTTTGTATGTTGAATTTATTAATTATGACAAAGTCTATGTAAAACTAGTTAATTACTCCCCGCATTTTTTTTCACGTCGAGGTCTGCTGCTCCAAAAAAAAAATGTCAATGTATTTTCCTGTGGAGTATGACCCAAACTCCCTAAAAACAATGCATTCGCATAGTCTAGATCCCCACCCTTGTACAATTTCCTGCACATTCACCTAGCAATACACTTCAACACGTTTAGGCCAACTATTAGTGCCAGACACGGGTGTTGTCTGAGCTAGACAGTCTACTGGTATCTGTGAGCCTGTCGCATGATTTTGTGGCACCAGTCTCTCTTGTAACTCTCGGACACTTCACACATAATTATTAACGAGGTGTTCCTCAATGTCTTCACCATTCATCCGTGATGTGTATAAGTGATGACTATTTTTTAAAAGGCGACACAGATTTCACCTTACGGTGACTAGCACGGCGAAGTCAGGCTGGTCAGAGTGAAGTTTGGGCTCACTTCGCCCAGTCGTGTGAGCCCTGATTTTAGATACAGTAGTTTGCGACTATTTGGTTGCTGACAATTGCCAAAGCATTACATAGAGTTTCCTCAAGCCTTCCTATACATATCAATATCAATAAGGGAGGGGGTGGAGGTGACTTGAGCTAAATACGCCTATGCTCATTACAGGTCTAATATATGGTAATAATATAAAATTATACATTAAATTATTATATAAACTATATCCAGAGTAATAATAATGATGCCTATCACTGCACAGTTGATTACATTTTCTATCTATAAATGGAGCTGGCCATATCCTAAAATTTTCTAAATTCATCTTGCCCCCCCCCCCCCAAAAAAATTAACTTGTCCCAAAATGTAAGTAGTTTAAATCAACATTAAACTGTACTTGTCAAAGAATTTCACATCATACAAAGCACTCGTAAGCCCTATATTACTAAATATGTTTATTTTCTTTAATTTGTGAATGTTGAACAAAAATTGCTATTGGCATGAATTTTTTTTAAACTTTAAGATTTTACTTTAGAATGATCATTGAAAATATGTTACTTTGAGTTAATGATTTCACAGTGAATAATATTAATTTAGGTGGTTTCTGGGTTGTTTTGTTGTTTTGGGGGGAAGGGGAGTCATGACGTACAAGTTTTAAAGTGGCAGTATTCAGAATATTTCTATTATTTAGGCATATAGAACAGAAAATCCAATTACGTTTGGTGCATATATGACGCCGCACTCTGCATTGGTTTCACTACGCTGGCTTATCCAGGTCAAAAACAAAGCCAGTATTTTGAAAGTGGGACACTTCTGACGGGCTCGTACCGATCTCGGTTTTCATTGGCTTATCACAAGTATAGAATTCCCCAACAAGAGATCATGTGAGATTTCGCAATTTTTGAACAAATTTAAGTGTCTTGATTGAGGGGTCGTCTCATATCTCCAAAACATATTTATATCCATAGAGGTATGGTACAACGCCTTTCCAGGGGTCGGTGGGTGGGGGATTTGCATTGAAATTTTAACAATGGCCAGCTGTTGGCATACGCGTTACATGTAAGGGGGTGTTACTAATTATGTAACGCTCTAGGGGTAGAGGAAGAGGGTACTGTGTTAGAATTACGTAACATTTTTCAAGACAATATGTTATTTTTATTCATTACTTAGACCTAAAAAGGTGTTTTTTTGGAAATGCGCGGTCAGTCTAGGATCGATCCCCATCGGCCGGTATATAAAAGGCCATGGTATGTGATATCCTGTCTGTGGGATGGTACATATAAACGATCCCTTGCTAAAAAAAAAAAATGTAGCGGGTTTCCAAGGCGCGTGTGCAGGGATTTCAGCAGGGTTGGGGTTATAGACTGTGTTGAGCGAAGTTTATATGGGGCCATGCTTCCCCCAAAAATACATTTCAATTTTTTTTAAGCTTGGGCAAGTAAGGGTTTCGACCTCCAATACCCTCCCCCTGCACATGCACCCGATTCCTCTCTAAGATTATATGTCAAAATTACCAAATGTTAGACATCCAACAGCAGATGGAAGGAAGGATAGGATGTGTTTTATTTAACGACGCACTCAACACATTTTATTTACAGTTATGTGGGGGTCGGATGATTTTTTAATCAATATGCTTTATCTTTGATGTCCTTAAACACCCCCCCCCTAACTTTACCCTTTCCAAACGAAATAATATTTATTTGAATTTGTCGATTTTAACACATAAAATTAAGAAGTGAAAACGTTCATTGTCTGCTTTAGTATATTTTATTTTAAAATATATACATGATTAATGTGTTACTAGTATACAAACTAAACTTTGAAAGTTCTACTGACACTTTATAAAATATCAATTCTGAAATAGGAAGGTAGGACTGTCGATAATATGTTGTTAAGATCAAACCGATTTTAACTAAAGACTCCAGTACCGTATCCTCAACCGAACGTTCTTCGTACAGTGCAAGATTTTTCTTTTAATTTTTTGAGACGAACCCTACAATTTGAAATCGGCAAACGCACGTGTTAACTGAAACTGACAACAGGCTGTCGTTTG
Organism: Gigantopelta aegis; assembly: GCF_016097555.1. NCBI lineage: Eukaryota > Metazoa > Mollusca > Gastropoda > Neomphalida > Peltospiridae > Gigantopelta > Gigantopelta aegis. Next base: position 85,842,414 of record NC_054702.1, read on the forward strand.
TGCTTTGCCGAGCTATGGTGGCACAGGCAACGAATCAAGTGTATAAGTTTGACAATATCCGTTCATAGTGAACACACATGACTTTTTTAAAAGTGCATTTGAGCTTGTAGTTCACATTTGTACATGATGTTATAATATGGTAACCAGAGAATGTAACTTTAATTAATTTTAAAAAGTATACCCCTCTATTTTTCAGGATGAATTGTACTTTTAGAATGCAGGACATTGCATTTCTGAACATTTAATTTTTACAATGTTCAGGGGGAGTATACCCTCAGTTTTCCTTAGAAATTCCGGCACTTGGCACTCTTGATGTGAGTGCGACCCACAGACTCAGTTGGAGACTGCTTTGATCCCATTACAAATTTACCTGCATGCACCCCTACTCACTGTTCTTTAACATTTAGTTAATTAAATGTTAATTGCATGTATATTTAATACATCAATTTAATTGGGAAACAAATGCGAAAACTTGTAGATGGACAACCTAATTTCGTAATACAAAGCGTTACTACATTAGCTACTACTTATCCATTTTAGTAACATGCTGGATTGTAACATTCTAAACAGCTTTTTCTCAATTCTTCAACATTTTCAGCAATTTACTGCACGGACACCAACATGAAATACCATCATTTACAAATAAATGCCTAATTTCTTAAATGCCTTAAAAAAGGAGGGGCACTTATTCAAAGATGTGGGTCTACATCCGGTCAAATATGGTACTCAGTATAATAATCAAGGGACACACACACTACATGTATAGGAGATAGATGGATGGGGAGGGATTGGTCAGTTATATTTTTGTTTACTTGCAAAACAAATCAAAGTCTGTGAACGACCTCGCAGTCTTGGCCAAACTTTGAAATGACGGACGATGCTTGCTACAGAATTACAAAAGTGATAAAGAGGCAGTTTGTGTTCAGAAATTTTGGTTGCCCGGTAGAGGACTGAATTGTATATTTTGCTCATCTGAGCACATTTTTACTCGTCTGGGGAAAGCAGATGAGTACTTATGGCCAGCCCTGATAAATTATATCGATGACAAGCCTCCTGTAAATAAGCTTATCATTTGTCAAGCTTTGTCAGTCACAAACTGCACATACGTTAACTTAATTGTGACGATTGTCAATTAAGCAATCAAAATTAAATAGAAATTTTTATTTTGAAATAACTAAAGTACACATTATTCAATATGTTTATTAGGAGCTATGTGTTATTATAAAGTTATTTGAGTTACGAATTTTAATTTCATAGGCCTCACCTCAGTGATTCATGAATTTTATTTTTCAGTTATACTTGTACTTTTTTTAAACGTTTATTTAATAAAATATATTCCTTGGCTTGGCTTCGTGGAAAGATACATGTATCAACTGTAGTTCATTTCCAAATGAAATTGCGAAATGTCAAAAAGTCTGGTGAAACATCAACTTGTTTGGTAATAAACAGTATGCTTCCCCCGATCCATGTGCTTATAAATTGCATCATTTTATCCAAGTAATAATCTTCTAACTAAGATGCGGACACAACAGACTGAGACTTCATTTGCACAGAACATTCAAAATTGGTGATTCCGAAGATTGCCATTGTGGACAAGCAGCTGAAACACCCGAACATATTCTACAACACTGCAGGCTACACAACACATCCAGACAATTAATATGGAGTACTGTTTAAAGGGGTTTCAATGCATGTTGTAACTACATGTATATATATATAAATAAACATGTATGTAATTAATAATAATAACATTATTTCAACATTTGATGAAAGACACATTTTCATTTATGATAGGCTCAAACTGATCGACATATGTCATTTTGACAGGCACCTCTAAAAAATGTTATTTCCACTGGACTAAAACAAATGATTTAAAGAGTATTAACATTCTAGTATTAACATTCTAGTCTGAAATACTGGAGTCGAGTCTGACTTTATGTCCCATGGCCTATATGTTTGGTCAGTGACCGAAAAGATAGAAATTTATATACCTTGCCAATATATGTTGTGATTGCAGGTTAAAAGCTAGTTATATACTCTTTTCAGATTCTGATGACGAAACTGACAGTGACAAGAGATCATTTGATAGTGGAATATATGAAGGAGCTTCTGCTGAAGATGGACGTCAGACAAAGTTGACTAGTAAAGTTAGAACTAGATTAATCCTTGGAAAGAGGTCCTATCAACCTGTTGATATTGGTTATAATGCAAAACATGGTGAAGAAGTGTATCCAACACAACCTCATGTGAAGTATATAAAAGCTGAACCTGGTTCTGTAAAGCAGTCAACTGGCACAATGGAGCCCCCTCATATTGGTTTTGGTGGACAAGCAGTGTCACAGATAAAGTGTTTTAAAACTGAAGCTGGATCTGTGAATACGAGTTTACTCCACGGAAAACAGGCATTTAAAAGTGTGCCACCTCCTGATAATGGTTTTAATGAAAAACTTGAAGATCAAGATGAAGGGGATTTGATGGCGCCTCATGCCAAGTATATTAAGACAAACAGTGATGCAAGACCAGCTGAAGCCAGTTCTGTTGTCGGACGGATGATGGTACGGTATTGTTTGTTTTTTATGTGTAATGATCTTTTTGAGAGTTCTTAATGAGACTGGCCTGAGTTTGCTGCCTTTGTTAAGGAAGGAAGGAAATGGTTTATTTAACAAAACACTGAATTTTTTTTTTTACGGTTATATATTTATTTTATATATATTTTCGATTAACAGCAAGGGATCATTTACATGCACCACCCCATAGACAGGATAGCACATACCATGACCTTTTATTACCAGTCATGGTACATTGGCTGGAGCAAGAAATAACCCAATGGGCCCAGTTATGGGGATCAATCCCAAACCGACTGCGCAACAAGCGAGTGCTTTACCACTGGGCTACATCTCACCCCTCCTTTGTTAAAGGGAGGATCAACTCAAACAAGAGCCTTGTGTATTGGAAAGATGCATACCTGGACCACCAACACATGCTGACACTTTAACAAATGAAAAAAACATAATTTTAGAGTTATTAAAAAAACATGATTATTCCTGCTAACTGGGGGCAGCCATTTTGTTTTGTTTTTGTGACGTCCAGTGGTATAGCTTGGGGCAAAGTGACGTCAGCTCCGTCCTACTTCTCTATGCACAGTGTAAACAAACGCTCTAATTTACTACAAGGTGCTTCGCTTTTATCAACCAGACTTGTAAAACAACATAAATGACTTGATATTATAATAAACTATTTAACTAAATATATTTCAGTTTGCATCAGTATAACGAAATGGAGTTATAGTATTTTTTTTCTTTTAAAAAATCCAAAGAAAAAATGCATATTATTAGGCCTATTGGTAGGGTACGTTCGAGCAAAAACAACCACTCACGATACCCAAGTGATAATTTTCTTTTCTTTGGGACTATGTAATTGGTCAGTTTTGTGATTTTAGATGGGAAAGTTTACTTAATCAAGGGTTTTACAGAATTACTTACAGTAATAAAGCAGGACAGCTGATAATGACCATTACGATTTGAGGTTATCACACAATACCCTGTGATCTTAATGAAAGAGGCACGTCTTTTTAGTGTGTCTAGACACAGTGTCTGGGGATTGTTAAATATACACCTGCCAATCAGAACCACAGGTACAGGCCACGGAAAGAAAATACCAATTAACCAAGAAAACATTCCGACTATTATTTCAGTGCGTGGGTTAATTTATATACAAAACATAATACAGTTATTTCAACATTTTGACAATGGTGGTTTATTTTGTATTGAAAAATAAACCACATATACACGTTGCTGTGTTACTGGGATGGATATTATTACAGAACATTGCGATGCATCCGCAAAAATCAGGTATGTTTTGTTTCTTCAGTTTGAAGACTAATTCCTGACGTGACATGTTAGGTATTATGTAACCACCAGCTCACCAGAGGGCATATTCACTGGGATGGTACAAAATGGCTGTGCCCGTTATATATTATAGCTGTCACATTTAACCATTTTAATAATTAACTATACGATTATACTTGTTGATATTAAGCAATAATGTGCGTTATATATCGTTGAATATGCATACCAGTCCAAAAGCCTTGTGTCCGACTAACAGAGCCTATGCAGCAACTAAAGTTACATATTATTATTATACATGTGACTATAATAATTTTCATATTTGGCTTCAGTGTCTGTATATGCAATGTGTTTCTTGTCACCTTAATAAATGGTGGCTTAAAAACTTGTCCAGAAGAAAGTTATTAAAAAAAGTCAATAACCAGTCATATAATTCATTCCTTATTTTAATTCTCTAAGATTTATTTTATCAGATAAGTCACCTATTTTTTCATCAGTATTATTTTATTATTTTCAGGCTAAGATGGGGTACAAAGAAGGAAAAGGATTGGGAAAGTTTGGTCAAGGTCGTGTTCAGATTGTGGAAGCCTCTAAACACCGAGGGCGACGAGGTCTTGGTATGAAACTTGAGGGTTTAGAAGCCACAGATGTCGAGTGGAACTTTGCAATGGAAGAGGTAAACCAGTCTACTTTAGCAAGTGGTCATCTGTTTACTGTAGAAATGTTTTATTAGTCCTCAACCTGTCCTACCGGAGGGGAGTATAAATTTTGTTTCCATCTTGTCCCACATATAGTTTTCCGGACTTTTATTTCACAATGTGCCTCAAAATAAAGAGCTGAAATTTTGTATATAGCTATATCATGTACAGTTGTAGATCATGTTTGATTTTCATGGGGATTTATTCATTTTTGACAGAGTTATGGTCAGATCAAGTTTGACTTTCATGGGAATTTAATCAAGCAATCAAGTATGTCTTCATGTACATGTACTTGTTTTTGCAAACACAGACACATATTTATTCCTTTTTATTTTGGTGAAGTTTTCTCTAAGTCAATCTTCATTATTATTGTTGGTTTTGGGTTTAAAAAAAAAAAATTATACAATAGCAATTGCTGGTGTGGCTAGCATATAAGTGATATTGATGTATGTGTTGTTTGTTGTTTATAAGTTATGACAAAGTACATCTGTTTTCAGGTAGCAGTGGATGAGGAGGTTGAATGGCTTCCACCATGCGATCTACCTGTGCCATCTCTTGAGGAAATGTTGACTTGGAAAGTTATTGGCCCTGTGAGTAACTGTTTATTTTATCTATATTTAATATTTCACTGACAAGAATGTTTTACTTGTTTAGAATTTATAAAGATACTGGGCTGAATTTGCGAAGCCTGGTGTGTTTTTTAACGCAGGTGCATAAGTATTGTAAATACATGTAGTTACATGCGTTTAACTCAAAAACATGCTTTGTAAAGTTGGCTCACTTTTTTGTCACTTTATAATGTACACAGAAATATGAAAGGAGGTTGAATCATTTGTTACTTTCTTTATGCTGAATAAATGTAACAAAACTTTATCCATGTGTCCAATTCTGTTTAAGAAGTACATAAACAAAATAGTTTGCCACTGTTGCACATAAGCACATTTAATTTTAAATTTTATTATATTCTCTAATTGAGGTTTGTGCATTGTCAAAATGGTAAAATAATATTTGACATGTTTAAATTTATATTTCTTGCAGAAGAAGAGAACAATAGATGATGAAGATAAATTTTGTCCTTCTAAGCTAGTGAAGCTTATTTTAAACTCTAAGGTAATTTAAAACTGTATGTTTTTGCATGTGTGTTTGTCGGAAGACCCTTCCCATAACCAACAATTGCACATGCTATTTCCAGTTTTTAATTGTTTGAATTATTTAAAGGTTCAGTCTAGACCCAGTGATGAAATTTATTATTTTAATGATGACATTATTCCCAAAAAAGCAGAAGCTTAGAAAATGACATCAAGTTTTATTATGTAAAATAGCAATAATCTAACCACTAATGGATCAATATCACTATAGTCATCAGAAGTCAATCACTAATTCTTGTGAAATCAATTGAGAATTAATTGTCAAATAGTTCAGACAGTGAGTACACCCCCAATTTTTTTTATAATGCATTGATTAAATATTCCTCACAGAAAAAATTACAAGATACTAGTACTTTATTGTCCATGGAAAATAGCATTTAGGTATTACTTAAGAGATACGTATGTAAAGATTCCATGTAAATCCATGAATCCGCCGAGTCATGTATTGAACTCTGTTTTGTCTCACATATAGATAGAGATGTGGTCATTGTTAAACAGATTTTTACACCAACTTGTTAACGCAAAACATTTTTTTTAATTTCTTCAATTTTTAGAATGTTTTTGATCAACTGGAGCCTGAGGAAATGCGCCGAGCAAGAACTCGATCCAATCCATATGAAACCATCCGAGGAGTTTTCTTCTTAAACAGGTAAAATTATATTATTAGCATTGTATAATATCAAACTTTGCAAGTACATGTGTGTGTATATATATATATATATATATATATATATATATATATATATATATATATATATATATATATATACAGTCAAGCGTAATTTTTTCAGTACTGAAGAGGACCAAACAGCTCAAGATAATGGTGGATTGAGATAAACATTATAGTAGTTGTTTGTGAAAATGTCTTTACCTGTAGGCCAGTGAGATGATAGACGTCAAGCAATGTGTTACTATTATAATTATATTTTCATGGTTTTCCCCCTTAAAATGTGCCTTGAAACATTTCAAGTGCTATATTTTAGAGTGTCTTTAGTTATTTCTTAATATTGTCATTTGGTAAGGGTAGTCTTTAGTGGTTCTGACAAACGTTTTCCTATAGTTTTATGGCTGTGCTATGGTAGTACACAAAATATTGTTACTTTATTTTTTTTTTTTTCAGAGCTGCAATGAAATTAGCAAACATTGATGCTGTTCTTGATTTTATGTTCACAAATCCTAGAGACTCAAACGGTGTAAGTATATTATGTTTTATTTATTTAAGTATAGTGTAGAATTTTTAGGTTGTAGTGTACTGTGGTTGTTATCATTTATGTTTATACTATCAAATCTCTTGAGTAGATGACCTGATGGAGCTTGAACTCAAATGTGGAAATTTATATATTCCAGCCATAGATATTACAAGGAATAATTTAAGCTCATGACTATGTTAATTATTTTGTAGAATAAGTCTATATGATTCTCATAGCATGGCATATTTGCTTTAATAAGTTGACTTAGCAATTTAATATGATTTGTCAAAATTAACATTTTAATTCATGAAATCCATTAGGAATAATGAAAATTTGTTTGTTTTGTTTAACAACACCACTAGAGCACATTGATTTATTAATCATCGGCTATTGGATGTCAAACATTTGGTAATTCTGACACATTTTCTTAATGCTGCAAGGGATCTTTTATATGCACTATCCCACAGACAGGAAAGCCAAGGCCTTTGACCAGTTGTGGTGCACTGCTTGGAACAAGAAACAAACCCAGTCAGTTGGATGGATCCACCGAGGTGGTTTGATCCTGTGATGCAAGCACCTCAAGCGAGCACTCGACCGACTGCGCTAAATCCCACCCCTAAATATGTTTATATGACAAGCTGTTGTCAGTTTTAGAACTGAGACAGCTGTGTTATTAATTTGGTTTAAAGATACTTATAACTGATACCTAATTAGAGCTATATACTTAACTTTATTTTCAGCATCCGGTTGTGGGCAATAATGACCTGCTCTATTTTGCTGATATTTGTGCGGGCCCAGGTGGTTTCAGCGAGTACGTTCTGTGGAGAACCAAGGGCGACTCCAAGGGATTTGGGTTCACTCTTAAAGGCAACTGCGACTTCAAACTGGAAGATTTTTTTGCAGGTCCTTCGGAAATGTTTGAGCCTCATTATGGTAAATACCTTAACTAATTTGTGGTATAAAATGTCTTGCATGTATAATTAAATAATTAGACCACATGTACATGCATGTATATTGATAATTTGATTGATGTGTGTGTGTGTGTGTGTGTGTGTGTGTTATTTTATGTCATATACATGTAATGCACCACTCATTGTCAACCCTAAATCTATTAAAAAGTTATTGATATATAAATATTTGTGTCATTTTGAAAGGCACTGACACTAATTATTAGGCAGTGTAACATATTTTCCACTGTTACTTCTATCTATTGTATTTTATGTAAAACGGAAGAAGTATGTGCCCCTCAAACCAGGGCCAATGACTTTAATATTAATTATATTAACAAAATCCTAATAAATTATTATAGTCAGTTGTAATGGTAATTTAGCAGAGTTTATATGATTTCCAGATTATATTAATGCACAAGGAATTTTTTCTTGTTGAAACCACCTTTAACATCGCCACTGGACCAAAGAAAATGATGATAATAATAAATGGACTAATCATAGAGATTTCCATTTGTTTGTTTCTAAGAATATTCAGTACTTTATGTAAAGAATACATTATTAAAATGAAATTATATTTGATTATTTATTATGTTCTTTCCTGTTATTTCATATTTTGGGTATTATTGTTTGTGTGTATTTCAGGAGTAGGTGGGCTTGAAGGTGACGGAGATATTTTCAATCGAGTCAATCAAGAAGCATTTACTAAGTTTGTGCTGGATCAGACCGATGGCAAAGGCGTTCACTTTGTTATGGCAGATGGAGTAAGAATATTACCGTTATATTCAACACATTGGTTTTAATATTAATTTACTATTTTTATTTAAGTAATAAAATGTTGTTTTCCTTAAACATGTCAGAATTATATGACAATATATTTTATGTAAGATTTCATACAAAATGATGTTTAGTGGCATGTGATATGCACTTTTATTATTAGTTAAATATTGGGATAATAAATTGTTCCATAAATTAGCCTCTTCTCAATACATTTTCATACACACTCTACATTTCTGCAATGTGACACAAACTAAGTGCTTTGCAGGTTAAACCTTGAATTCTGTATATGTATTTTGAAAAGCTATGTAACATTTAAGGTAAAAAAATTATTCCATTCATCATTAAAATGACATTGTTGTGTCATTTACATATTTGTGCAATGGAATCATGTGATGTGTTTTTTCTAGGGTTTTTCAGTGGAGGGTCAGGAAAACATCCAGGAGATTCTGTCGAAACAGCTGTATCTGTGTCAGTTCCTGGTGGCTATGGCTATTCTCCGAGATGGTATGTCCGTCTCTTCTCATTACTTTAAATTTATACAGGTGCACAGCTAAACCACTGAAAATATTACCATCATGGGCATACGGGCACCCATTTTTGTAGGAGGTGGGGGCAGGCTGATTTTTGTCTGAATTAAAAACAAATGCCTGAATCTGAATACCAACATTTATTCATATTAGCATTACTGCCAAATAGCTACACTGTGTATAAGGTTGCAAACAAATCACTATGCATTTTAACATGGACTACAACTAATAGAAGTATGGAAAAACAGGGCAATAGGATTCACGCTATCTCATTTTGCCCAAATATCTCTTATCGTTTTTGCCTGAATTTAAGGATTTGCTCCAATACTGGGTGGGGGTATTGCCTGCCCCTCTACCACCCCCCACTGCCCCCCCCCCCCCCCCCCCGTCTCATACACTTATGTTGACTATTACCTTACATGTATGGCATATGGCATTATTTTAAGTTGGTAAATATCTTTATATTTATAACTCTTGATTCATGAAATTGAATAAGATTTTACCCTCCTATATGTATTTAGCATTATTTTAAAAAAAATTACATTTGATACATTAAGCTTGCTTTGTTATGGTATTAACCTATACCCTCAGTATGTTATTCATGGAAATGATTTTGTTGAATTTTAATTTTCAGTATCCAGATTGAAGTCAAAAGTTTGTCACTGGAGATAGGTATACTGTTATTGTATGTTCCTCATGTACATATGACTTAGGAGTGTGTTTCATTGACCCTTCTGGTGAATGAAAAATTTTTTGTATGTTTTATGTAAAATTGTGATAATTACAGGTACATTATAATTCAATTTTAGTGCTGAAATATTTAATATTTAATGTTTTTTCCTATTTGTTTCAGGAGGTAATTTTGTCTGCAAGTTGTTTGATCTCTTTACTCCATTCAGTGTTGGCCTTGTGTATTTGATGCATCGTGCATTTCACAAAATAACCATTTTTAATCCAGTGACCAGCCGACCAGCCAACTCAGAAAGGTAATCAGATTCACAGTGGTTATTTGTTTTTTGTTAAACTTTAATTTTTATTTAACGCCTGGTTTATTTTATTATGAATATAGTGTGTCGTTTTATCGGATTACAACTTGTAAAGGGTGTTGTAATCCACTAATTTTAAACAAAATTCATTTAAATCACCTCAATTTCCGCTACACACACACACATGCACACATGCACGCATGCACACATACATACACACACACCTTTTTAACTAAGCTAATCTTTGTTCTCTTTCTTTTATCAATATTATATTTTAAAATAATAATCAAGAAGGGGATGTCACTATTCACAACATAAAAGGATCGTGGTGGCAGGTCTGTGTGTTTGAACATATGTGGCCCTCAAGGTAGCATAACACTAAATAGTTTCTGGCTCAGTCAAAGTTCGAGGTGCACCCAACTTTTCATTAAACTGTTAATGCTACTACTGTCATTGGTGATAAATGCGACAGGGTTCGTTATCATGTAATATTTCATTTGGCTAGTAAATTTCTCTAATTTAATTTGTGTCAATGTACGTACCAGATACTATTGTACTTCAAACATGTGCGGAGTCCCACTAAAAATAAGATAACAATGTTCGTGTGGAATTACGGTTTACTTTAAGGGTATGGGGTGGTAGTTCATATCAATAAATTGTATATGTTTTAACCACATATGCTACTATTGTTGTCTGTGTGATTTGATTTGATGGTATACACCATCAATAGTCATGTGTTACCTTCTGCATCAGTTGTAAGACACCTTGGTAGCTTATACTGGAATGCCCTAAAATTCTCTTGAATTATAATTTCTAGGTACATAATTTGCAAGGGAAAGAGATCAGACAGTTTGCCCGTTTTGCAGTACATGCGCAGCATCAATGAAGACCTGTGTAAACTGCTGGTGTCCACGTCTACTAAAGATGTCAATGAAATAGTCCCACTACAAGCACTTCAGAACGACGAACAGTTCTTTCAGTACATCAAGGATTCAAATGAAATGTCAGTTTCAAGGAGTGTTCTAACTATAAGACTTCCAGTGATATTGTGTAGTGGAGATGTTTATTGCCAGTATAATATTTGGCAACACTAAGTGTTTTAGTTCTTGATACCTGGTTGTGGTGTTTTGTCTTCGCCAATGTGTTGTTAAATATTTATTTTATTCATTCACTCAGTATTGGGGTGGGTGGTGGTTGGTAGATTGTAGGTTAGTACTAGAGTACTGATGATGGGTCATGATGGGTCATCCTTGGTGACCCTTTTAGGTTTTTCCCATCCCAACCAATATCCTATGACTGGTACATCAAATGCTGTGGGGGTTTTCACATCCCAACCAGTGCCTCACAACTTGTATACCAAAGGCTATGGTATGTGTTGTCCGGTTTATGAGGAAGTGCTTATTAAAAATCCTTTGCTGCTAACAGAAATATGAAATCGGTTTTCTCTAAAGATATATATATGTGTCAGAATTCCTAAATGTTTGACATACTATAGCCGATTAATTAATCAATGTGCTCTAGTGGTATCGTTAAACAAGACAAACTTTATAAAAAAAATTAAAAGCTGTGACAGTATGTCCTCTGGCAGCAGCAATTTCCTTTCTCACTCTCCAGACCAAGTATTCATATAACCATATATTCTGCATTCATTATTGTTTTGAGAATCGTATATTGTACAGTTAATACTTTTGTATTTTCAGAATTGGCAGGAATCAGGTCATCAACTTGAAAAAGATTCAAGTATTTACTCAAAATGCGTAAGTTGTGATTAACAGCAAACAGTATAGGTGAAGGTGCATGCAAAATATCCCATTCTTCTAATTTGAAGGATTAGCCCTTATAAGGAGTTTCTCTCCCATTCTCGAAATCAAGTGACACAATTAGCATGAATTAGACATTTCATGTAATTTCAACATAGACTTTTGTGCTTATATCCAATTAGGATTCCAGCATGCTTATCTAGGGACACATGTTAGCTATCTGGGCTGTCTGACCAGAGACCCATTTTTCAAAGCGATCTTAATGCTAAGATCATTGTATGTGCATTAGGTAGTTATATACTTAAGGTCATCTTAGCATCAAGATCGCTTCGTAAAATGGGGCCCAGGGCAAGAATTAATGGTTAGTTCTTTGTGGTAAGCTTGGGTAAAGGTATTATACTTTTCCAGTCAGTCATTACAATTGGCTCTGTGTGAGAGTTGCTGGTAGAATATGAACTCTGTACCAACCAGCCTTAAGATTGACAACTTAACCACAATGCGACTGAGACATTTAGAAAGTTTAATGGCCATTATTTTAAACAATGTGTTGATTTGTCATTAAACATGCATTCATTTCACTGACGTGATTTTCACTGTTTTGTTACATATTATTATCAAGTCATTTAATTTACCACATTCTTTGAGAGGTCAATCTGTTTTTTGTTTTTCAGAAATTTGTATGAAGAAAGACAAGCAGATATCAGAAAACAGTGTCTCGAAAAATGGAAGGTGAAATTTTACTTAACATAAAAATATTTCATCAGTTTAATAACTTTTATTAGTCAAATGTTGTTTTTGTATTTATCTGAATAAAGGAAGTAAGATAAGTTGTCTCTTTTTTCTAATGTCCTTGTTTTGTCTACAATACATAAAGAATTAATGAGTGGAATTAATCTTTGGTGCATATTAAAAGTAGCTCTCTAGAGCACTTTACTTTTTAAAACACATATATAAACAATTTCTTCACAATTCTAAAATGTATTCTATGAACTGAATTACTGTGAATGATACCCCAAAAATTGTAAGAAATTATTAGTGTGATCAGGATGTGAGGGGCATATATATATGTATTGGGCTTTTTCAATGTTTTTGGGGTATAATGTGAAATATATGGACTGGTTATTTGTAGGTCCCTGATGAATTCAGAAAAGCTCCACCTAGAAGAGAACCACAAAAGAGATTTGAGCATTTAATTGGAGTAAGTTATCTTTTCCACATTGGGAAGGCAGTTGTTTTCAGGAATAATGAATGTTAATAAGTAAATCAAGACATTTAACTTTAATTCTGCAATGCAATCTGTTACTTTAAAGTTTTATCATTTATGTAATAAAATTCACAAGTTTTACAAATATTTTTATTAAAAGTGAATTTATTTCATATAATTTATATATACTAGAGGTAAGTTTAGATTGGGTGTGGTGGCCTTACACTGAGCTCCTCCCCCCCCCCCCCCCCCCCAAAAAATGAGAACCAATATATTGCCGCTGAGTATATCGCCACTTCTAACAAAGATGGTGGCCTGCATTACCATTGTTTATCTGGAATTATCTTAGTACACAATATTTTGTATGAAGTGTGTACAGTAGTCGACTGGACCTGAGTGCAAAAGGTCCTTTTGATAAGGTAATTACAAAGAAGGCGGTCGGCAGTGCAGATGAAAAGAGGAAAAGCAATCAGAATGATCAGAAACTGTTAAAATGCTTTGTGTATTATGTTATAGATGGCTTACTTTAAAGTTAAAAGCATATAATATAAAAAAGATGTAAATCTATTAGTATGTCGTTAATTATCTTATTAATGAGACAGACTAAGGTCGATAACAGTCATTCTTTGCACCCTTGTTTTGGCTTTGTAAATATAAATATAACATATCTTACAGTAATTTCTCTTGATATCCATATTTCATAAAAGGTACAATTTGTTTAATTACAAAATTTTCTCCAGACACTTTCAGGTGCATTATTGATGTTCAAACAAAACATTTTTAATAGCAATTTTGCATTGGAATTTTTCCAGCGTTCTTAAAACGAAAACGTCATGTTTATAGTTATTGTAAGGAGATGCAAAGTGACATCATTGGAATACTGACATCATTCAAATTCAAAATTAGCTATATTATTCAAGTGCTTTGCCACATATAAAATAAAAACTGGTTTACTAACCTTGACCCCTGTCAAAATTCTATAACATACAGTCAATGCTGTTTGCAGGTTAGTATGTTTATATTTTTCATAATTCTGGACAAAATATTAAGTTATATAAGATAAATGAAATAAAAAGTACCTTTTGTCAAATATATCGTATAAAAAATTTACTGTTGGATATGTTTTATTTATTGTGTACGAAGCCAAAACAAGGGTGCTAAAAGTGACAGTCGTCGACCTTAGAATTATTTACCTCATCAAGGTGTCTGACATTAAAAAATGTTTTTGTGTGAATTGTTTTGTTTTAGACTGACGCAAAGGATTACTTCAGTCACACTCCACAACTTCTGACCACAGAAACCCTGCACTCCATTCACAGTATCTATGACTACATGTGCATTGTAACAGGAGACAGCAAAAGATGCTATCTGCTTGGTCTCGGGGTAAGCAGAATGAAGCCATACCGGTTTATATTATGTGGTGGACAGCTACAACTTTAATCAGTATGAATATTTTGACATACAGTAAAGTATTTTTAGAACGAACATGCTTACAATAAACTACTGGTTAGAAAGAACTGATTGTATAGTCCCATTTTTTCCCCCCTATATAGTATTAATAAATGTTAATGTATAGCACTATGTACTGTTAAAACAAACCGATTTGTTTGTAAAAACTGTGAATTTTAGTGTAAATGAGTGTATATACAGTGAACCAATCATAAATTTTATCTTATTTGTATCTTATCAGTTATTAGCATTAACAGCAATGCATCCAAAACAACTGCACTGATATTGATGATACTAAATGAATTATTAAAAAACCCACCCAAAACTCCATTAATCCTTGTGTTTAAATTTGAAAAATCCAGTGGCCGACTTCCTGAATGAAAACGGCTGACTTCCGTAAATGCAGTGGCGTAGCGTGGGCGGGGCCCCTGGGGTGGTTGCCCTGGGCGCAAAATTCTGGACTGGTGGAAGGGACTCCGGTAACGGTCCACTGGTTAGGGGGCGCAATACTTGCCTTGCCCTGGGTGCTGGCAACCCACGCTACGCCTATGCATAAATGTGTATAACGAATTACTGCTATAACGAACCAATGTGTCCGGTCCCTTGCACTTCGTTATAAGAGTACTTTACTGAAAATAATTTATATATAAAATACAGTATGTTTACTATGTTATCAACATTGTCATTTTGTTGTGCTGACCTGTAATTGTGATACAGTATTATAAACATGAAAATAATTTATATATAAAATACAGTATGTTTACTATGTTATCAACATTGTCATTTTGTTGTGCTGACCTGTAATTGTGATTCAGTATTATAAACATGAAAATAATTTATATATAAAATACAGTATGTTTACTTTGTTATCAACATTGTCATTTTGTTGTGCTGACCTGTAATTGTGATACAGTATTATAAACATGAAAATAAAATAAGACTTTTGAGGTGCTTTTTGTTTTGTTTTTAGGTCATGTAATAAATGACACACTAGAAAGTGATTATACTATTGGTATTTCATTAAAAAGTTGGTATTTTTTACCTGACCAGTATAGGTATTTTAAATCTCTTGATTTACAAGGTATAATAGTAGAGCAATGCTGATTGTACTGAATATTATATTTCAGAAATTAAATGTGTTCAAGTGGGATGGAAGACAGAAAAGCAAGTGGGTGAAACTTGATGATAATCTCCATGTTGAGTTGCCAACAGATACACTGCTTGAGGTGGAGGTTGTGCAAGAACTCAGAGGGGAGGTAATTACAGTTTAGTTTCTTGTTGAAACAAGTTAGAATGTAGTACAAGTGTCCTCTAACTGTACTATAGACCAAAGCTAGAGGACACTCCAGCTAGTTAGGATGGGCTTTTCTTTATTATTTGTTCTTAAACATTTGTATTTTTGCAGTTTGGCTACATAACAAAATTAATTAATTAATTAATTAATTAATCTCTAAAAATAATTTTACTTAAAAAAAGGTTATATAGGTGTTGTTTGAGCTTCTGTTTAGCGAAAAAATTTAACTTTGATTTAAAATGTATTAAATATGTGGTGGTATGTAAAAATGAAACTAGTTATTTATTAATATATAGATTAATTTTTTTTTTGTTTATACGATTTACTCTATTCTGATTGGACATCGTCAAAGAAAAACTTAATGTTATTCTTCGATAAACCTCAGAAAATGACGTCATTATGCCAGCTGGGATGTCATTACGTAAAACAGGTCATGGAAATGACGCTAGAAGTTGATTCATATGTATTTTAACTAAATATGGTGTGTTCAGGCACTGGTGCATAAATTTTAGAAGAGGGTGGGGGGCTAAACTGTGGTTAGTAAAATTTATGGTTAAGACATGCTTCCCTGGAAAAAAGTACTGAAAAAAAGAGAAACATTTGCTTGATCAAGTAGATGGTTTGACCGTCGAAACGCACCCTCGGCATATGCTTCTGTGTTTGTAATTATATAAAAACTGTTTGTCATTTTTTAATGAATTTATCGTGGTACAACTGTCACATCCTGCATAAAATTGTGTAGCATAGTGAAGGATTCTAAACTAAAAACCTCAGAAAATTACGTCATTACATAAAACACAGGGAAGTTATGGGAAGAATGTTAGAAACTGATTTATAAGTTGTGCTGTTTGTAATATAACAATTGTTTGTAATTTGTTGTGAATTTATCGATGTATAACAGTCACAAATTTAGTATAAAATCACTTTGCTACGCTACGTGATTTTATACAATTTGTGACTGTTATACATTGATAAATTCACAAAAAATGACAAACAATTCTTATGTAACTCCATTTATACATTCAGTGTAGTGTAGTGTTTGCTGATACATGTGGTGTGTGAATTTTGGCAATTTGTTTTCCATACGTTGACATCATAAATTCCCAGTCTCATCAGTCAATCAATGTCTTACCTTGCACACACATACACACACACAAAATCATTACTTAGCCCTGGTGTTTTTTATAGGGTGCCAGCGATACTGACTGATATGTTTTTCAGTGAACGTGTAGGAGTGACGTCATAGACCATGATATCATTCTGCTCATTAAAGATTGGTAGTTTTTGTAAAGAGCTATAATTATTTTTCAAGGATTTAATTTTTTAATTACTTTTATTTCTTAGGTGATTCAGTTTATTATAATTCATTTCATATGTTCAATGCTAAATATAGGTCATGTGTAATGTAGGGTCTGTCACTTTAAACCCAGTACATTAACCTTTCTACCTTTGATTCATGTGTAATGTAGGGTCTGTCACTTTAAACCCAGTACATTAACCTTTCTACCTTTGATTCATGTGTAATGTAGGGTCTGTCACTTTAAACCCAGTACATTAACCTTTCTACCTTTGATTCATGTGTAATGTAGGGTCTGTCACTTTAAACCCAGTACATTAACCTTTCTACCTTTGATTCATGTGTAATGTAGGGTCTGTCACTTTAAATCCAGTACATTAACCTTTCTACCTTTGATTCATGTGTAATGTAGGGTCTGTCACTTTAAACCCAGTACATTAACCTTTCTACCTTTGATTCATTGGTCTAATGCTGCTGTAAGACTGCTTCTTTCCTTTTTTTAAATACTACTGCTTTGACATACAATTTTTATATTGGGTTTTACAGGGAAGAGGTCAAAGAAGACAGAAAACCATTCATGTTTTGGATGCTTTGTTTCTTTGTGGAAAAGATGTAAGGATGAAACATTTCAAAGAAAGGTAATTAAAAGTAACAATACTTTATAATATTTCTGTTATATATGAATAGACAAGGAGCAATTACACATAGCAAATTAAGGTGAGACTATGTTAGTTTTAGGAGAACTTAGAATGCAAAATGACACGAGTGCATTATATGAAATAAACAGTGAACTCACAATTTTTTATTATATACATATACATAGCTATGAAATATATAGATCTACAGAAACCATAACAGTTATGTTTGGTGACGTAATATTTTCACTGTATTTTTGTTTGTGTTTGTTTTGTTTAACGACACCACTAGAGCACATTGATTGATTAATCATCGGCTATTGGATGTCAAATATTTAGTAATTATGACTTGTAGTCAATAGAGGAAATCTGCTACATTTTCCTAATGCAGCAAGGGATCTTTTATATGCACTTTCCCATAGACAGGAAAGCACATACCACGACCTTTGTCCAGTTATGGTGCACTAGTTGGAATGAGAAAAAACCCAATCAGTTGAACGGATCCACTGAGGTGGTTCGATCCTACGATGCCAGCACCTCAGGCGAGTGTTCAATTGACTGAGCTAAATCCCACCTCTGAAAATATAGAAAGCAGTTATATTTTTGTGAACAAATTCAGGATTCAATTATCTCCCTTGTAAATTACATTTTAATTATTGAGGTCAATGTTGCTTCATCATTTTTTAGTTTGAAAAAAAGGAGTAATTTAATAAATTGTTCCTATAGAAAAAATGGATATGAATTGCAATTACGTTAAAATATCTAAAACTGATTGAGTCAAAGCTAATTAATAGTTAGACAATGTCCTATCTTTGAATGTTAGTTAAAAGTTTAACCAAGTTCAATTCATTTTTGTTTTGTTTTTTTGATGATTGCTTTGTCAGGTATGTTTGCATAGCAGTATTATTAAATAATATTTAAGTTAATAATTAAATAAAAATAATTTGTATTCATCTATTTTTTAAAAAGTGCAATGTCAAGTACATTTTCTACACTGTTCCAATGTCTTTTCGATAAGATAAGTGAAAGATATTAGCAAAAAGCAAACTATATTGTCAAAAATTAGGAAAGATGTATATAATAAATAGTCCATTTCATGTTGTTTCTTCGAATACAATTTTTATGTCAACTCATGATGTGTGAAAACCATATTTTCACTCATTGCTTAGCAATTCGTGGAAATATGGTTTTCACACATCACAAGCTGACCAGGTTTAAAATAATTTCAAAGATCTTTCCCATATAAAACTTATTTACAGCCCAAGCGCTTGTAGTTAACTTACACATCGCAGACAAATCAGTTTGATATTAAGCTCTACATCAGAGAGTAATATCAATTACTATTGTACATTCCCAGTCTGGAGCTCCACGCGGTAAGACGTGTTTGTTTCGCTTGTGCACACTGCACGTGCTTTCGTGTGCTCAACTTGGGGGTCCTTCATTTCGTTGTTTTTGTCAGCGAAATGAAGTTTTCTACTGGGATGTATGCGGCCATTGGAACTGATTGAATGCTGGAACGCTTCTCGTTTCGACAGCCTGCACCACCAGGTTGGATTCTTTTTTAGCGAGATTCCTTGCCTCCACGTCATTTCTCCGTCTGACTGTCGACTTGTTTTTTTTTGTGACTCGTATGACGGCCATTCTGCAGAACGCCACGGTTGTTCGCATTTAGTCTCTATGTGTCCGAGCCTGTCCTAGCAGCACTGGAAGATTGACCGCCCCACTCTAAGAAGAAATAGGAAACGGGGTCGGCCCCTACTACTATTTTTCTAGACTTTACCTTGCTTTATAGTGATACCATCTCATATCCTCCGGAGTCGGGCCCGTCCGCACCACTATACCAACCCATGACGACTGGACTATACCCTAGTCTGATACTCTCTCGTTCAGACGGATCCGGCTTCTCAAGATCTGTATTTCAGCACAGCACTACACCTTCAATGTCTATCGACTGTCAGTCTTGGGGTTTTCTTGACGGGATGCAACCCATCTCGTCCCTTTAAGCTGTGCACCCAAACGGCCTTAACGAGGCCACTCGCGTGGACATATCGATCGGAATTTAATTACTTTTTTTTTAAATATTATTAAATAGTCCGATCCTTTCTTCTTTCTCTTATTTAATTTTGGACTGTCCTTCTAAAATGCTCCAAATTATATAAATATTCGGCCAAGCAGTCAATTCTTTTTTATTTTTGGCTTGTAACCTTTTTCTTTTTTTTATTTCTTTTTTCTTTTTTTACTAATTGCTATTTTCAAAATTCTGCCCAATTTCAACACACACACACACACACACACACACACACACACACACACACCCCTCCATCCCGAGTCAGGCCACTGATCTTGTCGGACTCGGGATGGGCGTGTTCGAAACCCTAGTGGTATATGGGCACGTTAAACTAGTTATCATCATCGTCATCTATTGTGCTTTTTTTTTCATTGGATAGTATAACACTGGCAACCTGTTCATCACCTAGGAGCAACCAGTCAAATGTCTTTAAAGTGTTATTGTACATATGTGTGTTTATATTAGTTCAAAAACAACAAATGATGTTCTAACCACTGTGTGTGCAAGAAAGTATATTTTTTACAATAGTTTATTATGTATAGTAATAAATTGATGCTTAAATAGCTCATCTGTTAACTGGCTTTATTTTATGATGGTGTGGTTATGATTAAATCTGCTTTCAGACGTGAAAAGTTACAGAAGTTTGTGAAAGCAATCAGAAAACCAACTCGTTCTGACTTGACCCCAGTCAGTCTACCTGAGGCCATTCGGTTGGAACATATTGAACAGGTTTTTCAAAGGTATTTCTTATGAATATATCAGAGAATGATCATGAAAAAACACTATTTTGTATGGTTTAATTTGAATATTTAGATAAGACCTATTGTAAATACAACTAAAGTAGTGACAAAAATTTAATTACTTACGAATACGCACCTTAGCATATTTTCGCAATGTGTAAATTTCACAAACAAAAATATGTATGTGCAGTGCACATCCGTGTGCAAATTTCCTGACTTAAGGTCAGGTGTGAATGATGCAAAATTTATATTCATGCATCTTTTTCCTGGTTTATAGTAATTAGATGCATGAACTCTTCCTAAAATTCAAATATATTTAACTGCAGATTTTATTGCTAGGTTTACTAAATTGTAAGGGAATCAATATTTAACAAATAATATAATATAAATATAAACAGTACACACAGCCGTCTTAATTTGCAAAAACATCCATAGAAAGACTAATGTCAGTTTTTGAGTGCCAGGCTAGGGATTTTTAAAGTTATCTTGGCACTACAAAATCGTAAAACTATCTTAGGCTATTATGTCACTATAGCAAAAGCCATAGTGACGTCATAGCTTACAGTGGTTTTACGATTTTGTAGTGCTAAGATAGCTTCATAAGATCCATGTTATTTTCAGACTAGATATGAAGGTGGTGAAAGGCTCACATATGCCACGACTCTGTTATGAAACAAACGAAGGCAACTATTTTCATCCCACCGGAGTGTATCTGATCAAGACTGTTAAAGGTGATTTTAAATTGTGTAATTCTATACATTGCATATAACAACTTCAAATTGTGTTATTAGTGCAGTAGTAACATTGGTCCTGTCTGTTTCCATCTCACATCATTGATGCATTTACCGTATATTAGTTTGAAACCTAATAGCTGATGAATTTTTCGTGCTGGGGAATCGTTAAACATTCATTCAGTGCATTCATTCCGTTTCCATCTTTGTCTACATAATATATTCAATAGTTTTATTTATTATCCACAGATCTATGGTTACAGAACCAGTAATTAAATGTACAATCCACTGAAGTTGGTTAATTTTCTGTTTTGTTACTTATTTTATAGTATATAGATGCTGGCAGAAACGGTCACTGTTCTGTGTTACAAAATGACAAAAAAACGTTCTCCAAATTTTGAAGTAAAAGATGTACATGAAGTGAATTTTATTTTATCTGGTGGTGTAAAATGATTAATATTAGTTTATAAATACCAACTAAATGAACCCGGTAGTTGGATAACAAGTATTCTAAAATATATGTTTTTAACTGAATGTTCTGCACAACTTTATTATGTATTAATTTATTATAGATCCATACATGATGGCATTTAGCAAGTCTTCACAGAAGAAGTATTGGTACCATACAATAAATAAAACATCAACATTTGAATGTTACCAGGACGTTATTGCTTCAGTCAGGTTCGTGGTCACCAAGAGCTGATTTCATATGTCTGGGTTATTGGTGGGTTTTGGAAACATATGGATTAAACCATGTTTACTGTGCATATCACATGTATGGTCTTCAATAACCCTAGTTTAACACTGGGTTGCAATTGTATTGCTTGTTTAAACCTGCCCTTGAGGTGGGGGTTTTCGCTAAGTTTGCTCAAAGTAACTTTTCTTCATGGATAATTTCTGCAGT
Source organism: Gigantopelta aegis (assembly GCF_016097555.1). NCBI lineage: Eukaryota > Metazoa > Mollusca > Gastropoda > Neomphalida > Peltospiridae > Gigantopelta > Gigantopelta aegis. Next base: position 85,864,617 of record NC_054702.1, read on the forward strand.
AAAATAAAGGATAATAAACAAGATACCAGTTATTATCAAAAGTTCTCTATATTCTGCTAAAAATATATATACATGTATAATGAATTGCAAAATATTTCTTTTATATATTTTTGTTACAGAGATGGAAAGCTCCAGAGTCTCCAGTGGGTTTGGGAGGATGGGGTCAAAGTTCATGACAGCCAGTCAGAGGGAGATCCTACAAAATTGTCTCGAGACGCCTTATTAAACTTTGTATCTAAACGAAGGTGATACAAGGATTCATGTCAGTGGCTGCATAAACATCATGGTTGTAGTTTAGCACTAAAGCAACCACCAAGCTCAGCATCAGGTGATGGAGGGTTGACAAAGTCATAAGGATGACTCCTACATCCTAAGTATCTTTAGTCCATCATCTGGGTGTGGTATGAAAACTTGGCTGTTGTTTGCCATTACTAGAACATGTGCTTGACTTATATGGTAATCCATTTTGTTGAGTACAAAATGGACTCGGAGCCAAATTCACAAAACATTGTAACATTATATTAATTTTACAGTTGGCAGTCATAGGTTACTGGTTTTACAGGTATATTTTGTGAGTTATGTGAATATGGTAGTTGAGTCGCAGTAAGGACAAAAGAAAGTGATTTATTTATATTTTGAATTATATTGTTTGTAATTATAACAATAGGTTTGTTGCTGTAAATTTACTTTTATGTGCACAGCTAGGCTCCTAAATCTACCACTGAAAAACCAATCTTAAAATTACAGTGAGTTGTTTACATAAATCATTTTCTTTTGTCTTTACAGCAATCTATATTGTATTTTTGCCTGAAATAGATACCAAAAACATAGATATACTGCTGCTAACCATAAGGTTATTGGTAAAATTTAGATCATAGATGTCTGTTTTTCTTAAATGCAGGTTTTTAAGCATTGTAAATATATGCAGTAATCATGTGCAAGACAATAACAAGTCCTGTAAAATTAAGTTTTGTGAAATTGACCTTGGAACTGTGTACTAACTGAAGTGTTGTCTAGGAGAGACAATCTCAGAAGTATACAACAGTGAAATGTAAGACTTTTTCAGTTGTCTGCTTCTTAATGACTAGCCCTGTGAAAGACGTTTTTAATTTACTGGTTATACTTAGCCAGTAATGTGTTTAAAGTTGATTATTGTGACCTCAATAACCTAGACTATGTGGTTACTGTGAACAACATGCAGCACAATTAGCAATGATGGGGTCGAAATTGGCTGAAATTCCTATCTGACATTCAGTCCGGCAACCTATAAATTCTGCAGGCCCATATCAAAATCTGCCAGAACAAATACAATTATTTATAGAAAAAAACAAAAACAGTTTTATATTTTGATGTAGATATATATTTTTGCACAAACTATTGTGCGAGTATAAATGCAAAATAATTGCTAATCCGACAAGATGGCAGGGAAAAAGAATCTCCCAGCCTATGATGATGTCGACTGGCAAAAATGGTCAGATGGCAGTATTTCCACCCCTGCATTGTTATTTCAGTTTTGTTTTTACAGTTTCTTGTGGAGTGATAAAACCACTATAGTCATTACAGTAAATGGGCATATTTAAAATGTCACCATGAGAAGATCTGTGCCACAATTTATTATGTGGGAGGGTGCATTTATATATATACTCACGGAAAAAAGTTCCTGTGCATCATTAAAATTTTAGTAGGACTTATATTTTTAAAATTTAAAATATTGTGATTTACATAGATGTACTATTTATCTGTTAAAAGTATGGTGATCCTCTCCTGCCTTCTGAACCTGAAGTACTGTCGACACAATGTTTGGTGCGCCGTCGGTGATGATGTAACAGAACAACGTACTGATGTACGGACATGGTCGTACTTTGTTATCACATAATCGGTTGCATTCAGTTCATCCACTAATTGGCCTTAACTTAGAGATGCATTAGGATGTTAAACGTATCATTTCCAAATGATTCCATATACTGACGATTTGCTGACGTGGCATCACGTGTCGACTCCCTAAACATGGAAGATCCCTAGTACCCCTAAACTGTCGAGAACATCTCCGCAGATATTGCATAGTGTTCTGATGAACACCAATGAATACCAAAATTACTAGCAACAGCGTTTGTGTGTTCTAACCTCAATCATACCCATCATTCGAAGGAGTCCATTTTCTGGGAGGCGTGGCATCACACTGACGGCGATCAGATACCAACACAAATATTTTTTCTGAGTGATGAGAATCCATACAATAGTTTTAAAGTCCAATGATAAGAAAAATGACGTCAAACAGGAGCATGTGACCAAGAATGCTAGTAATACAATGTGTGATCACAAAGTATGAATAGTTCGTGCAATTGACAGGACACCGCTGGAATATCGACGGGAGTGATTACACGTTCAGTTACTGAAATTTTTATAACCAGATTTCAAGTAAATTATATTCTATATGCAATCATTTGGTGCACAGTAACTTTTTTCCGCGAGTATATATATATATACCCACCACCCATAAAATAAAATTTTATTTGAACCATGTTTGTACGAGAGAAACAATGCACAGACCCACCAGGCATAAAATAATATTTTACATTACATTTGACACCCCTTCCCCAGTAATCAGTTTTGGAACAGCCCTGCTGTTCTTTCCGATGATTAATAAATCAATGTGCTCTAGTGGTGGTGTTAAACAAAACATACTTTCTTTCCTGTTGTTCTTTGTGCCCGTAAAAAGGTTTACACAAACAGAAAGGAGTGGTTGCTTTTATTTGTTAATTTAGTTTTTGAAATTACTTTCATGTTATACAGAATATCATGTTCATCTTTATTCCAGATCATTTTGTTAATAAAGGCAGAACATGCTTTTTGATTTGGTCAGAGAAAGATAAAATGAAGGATATAATCATATATTGACTTTTATGGTGTAAATATATTTGTAGGTGAGCTACATTTTGTGTTTTAAAAGTTTTGTGAAAAAGTAAAGTTCTTATTCTTGTTTGAATTACTGATGAAATATTTTAAACCTATTTAATTTTTTATATCATGTTTGAACATTAAAAACAAGCATTCTGAGAGTACTGCTAAATCAATACATGCCCCAACTGGCCCTACAAATTTTACATTTCTCAGAGGGTGATAGACTTAGTACATTTGTACCATTACTCTCTCAGAAGTGTTATAAATTATACTAATTGCATCATTGCAAAGTTATGGTGCACAACCAGTTGTTCTGTTAAAAGGGGGCCAAACTTTATGAAACACAAACTTGATCTGTAGCTCTATATGATAAAGCTATACACAAAATGTAAGTTCATTATCTTGAAGCATTGCAAAGAAAAGTCCTGAAAACTGATGTGATATTTTCTAAATTCAAGGGCCATATCTTTATCACAAATGGTTAAAAGCCCATGAAATTTAAACTTTACATGATAAAGGTATGTGCAAAAACATTCAACTAAATATTGTGATGTATTGCAATGCAAAGATCAGAAGAAAGTGATGGTTATATCTCCTACATTCAAGAGCCATATGTCCTGGACAATGATTCCCTATAAGGTTAGTAATGATTACATAAAAAGTAAGTTGTGGTGACCTAGTTATAGTACGCAACACACTGCCATCCCAAGTTGTTATTGCATGCAAGGTTTGATGATCCTATATGAATTGATAAGTATTTTCTTTAATGTCCAATAAATGTATGAAAGTAGGTCAAGGTGACCTAGTTATGGTTCATAACACCACCATCCCAAGTTGTATATGCATACACGTTTTGAATTGATAAAAAAGATATGTCCTAGAATCAAAACATTTACAGATGGATGGACAATGCCTTATCATAATATGACTCATCAAAGACAGGCATATAAAACTGGTGACATCCCCATGAAACTTGAACTCGAACTCTACATGATAAACAGATACATAAACTATAAACAGAAACTATATGCTGGACAGACAGACATGAATAAAATATGTAGTCCCCTCCAGGTTGGAATGGCAGTGGACTAATAAATAGGAAAAGGAAAGAAATGTAATTGCCCTTTGTTACACAGAAATGCATTGAATGTTTCAAATTGTTATTAGTGCTAAAACTGTATATAATTACAATTATATTTGACAAATATTTGTCCAGTGTTGATTACTTCAAAATGTAGATGCGATTATTAAAATGTTTTATGAAGTTAACACATTTGATGTTTCTGAAATACTTGTGAGTTTATCCTATAGGAATTTCAAAATGTGATTACATATTTGTTTATTGTGTAATTAATTATACCAATTTAGCTTGTTCTGAGCAAATCAGTTTAGTTCCAAATATGTGTGTTAATTACATGATCCAGGGATCAATTTCACAAAACATCTTAAGCCTAGTTTTACACCTGAACATAAATTTACGACTAAAACCACAATTCTTATTACTTTTATAATACAATAAATATATTTAGAAGTACACATATTTCATGTTCTTAAAATGCTCCATTTTTCATAATTCTGTAATTTTGTGTGTGAAATAAATGCCAAACACATGTAAATGTATGACTGGTATAACTGCTAATCGCAGACGTAAACTTACGATGTTTTGTGAAATTGGCTCCAGATGTGTTAGTCAAACCTTTTCTAACAGCCACCTGTATTAAGAAAACACATTTTTATTCCCCAAAATCATCTACTCTAGTATAAACTGTTGTGTTCAGCAGCCATCAGTCTTAAAAGGCCACTTTTTGATATTCCATTTGGTGGCTGCTTAAAACAGGTTTGACCTTTCAACAAATTACAAAAAAAGAATTGTTTTTTCCCTGTTGATGCATAAACAGGTAGTGTAAATACATTAGACTAGGAGGAAAAGGAAGTGTGTGGTAGTATCCAGTTATAAGCATTCTCGTATGGCGCAATGTTCACACTGTAAGATTTTTATCCTTCATATGGGCCCCCTTACTTACCATTTGTGACACCCAATAGCCGATGTGTATTTTTGTGCTGGGGTGTTGTTAAACATTCATTCATTCATATGGGCCCCAAGTCATATCTTTCTTTGAAAACCATTTTTTGTCAGTATCATGCCTGTTTAGATCATCAAGGCATAAAAAAAGGTGTTTCCTGGAACCTGGACTTAGAAAAAATGGCCAATCCTGTTTTCCTCAATGTTTCAATGTATTATTAGTCCCCTACCAGTCCAACTAGAGGGAATATAGGTTTGTTTTCATTTCGGGAATTCATATGTCCCACATATAGTTTTCAGCATTTTTTTTTCATAATGCCTCAAGATATTATATGAAATGTTTTTAATAGCTTCATCATTTCGAGAACTTAGGAGATAGAAAATGTAACTCAGAATGCTTTGAGGGTTTTGGGGTGGGGTTTTTTTAATATGTAGGTAAAAAGAGTAAAAATGTAGTTAAATAATAAATACCTTTTCATTAAAAGCTGACCATACCTAAATTTTTTCCAGCATGTCACCGATAACACACAATTTGTTTTTAGGCCTAAGTTTTATAATTCCTTCTTTAGCATCATGTCAGAATGTATTGTTCATACATAATTCACATTGTATTTACTTTAATAAAAAATCTGATCATATTGATATTGTAATGTATTTCATTAAATTTTGATAAAGTTGAATTGTTCTGTCTTGTAGCTAACCCATCTGTTTTTATTATATTGTATATGTATGTTGGACTTTCTCTTTTGCAAAAATTGGATTTGATTAATGTGATACACCATATAAAAACAATGTCAAATGACACCAATATATACTCTTCAAAAAAAGTAGGGGAACTCTAATAAGAATTTACAATTGCCACAATTGCAAGGTATATTAACTATGGGGAAGGGTTATATGATAATAGTGAATTAATTGGGCAAACATTACAACTGGTAGTTCAGTATTACAGTAGGTTTTATGACCACCAAATATCTTGAAGGACGATTGGGGTCAGAAGTGAAATTTGAAAGTTGACGTTTTTATAGTAGTGGGTGATACTGCCACGATGTGTCAGACATTCATTCAGTCGACGAGGCATACTGCGTACGAGTCTCCCAATGGCCATTTGAGGGAGTCTGTTCCACTCCTCTTGCAGCGCCCGACCAAGTTTCGGTAACATGGTTGGCGGTCTTTGACATTGACGCACATGTCTCCCTGTCATGTCCCAGATGTGTTCAATAGAGGAAAGGTCTGGGCTCCTTGCTGGCCATGACATTCGATAGATGTTGTGCTGCTGGAGATGAGCATTGACGATTCGTGCATGGTGAGCACGGGCATTGTAGTCCTGAAAAACAAAACGTAGAACCACACGCCTAGCAAATGTGACGACAAAGGGTGTCAGTATGTTGTCCCGGTAGTACTGCCCAGTGAGCCTTCCATGCACAATATGGAGGGGGGTTCTGTAGTCATAGTGATACCACCCCACACCATAACATCCACCATCAAATCTGTCATGAAATCGCATTGTGACATTGGCGTGCCGTTTATTTCGTCGCCAGACCCAACCACGCCTGTCGAAGAAGTCCAAAGTGAATAGGGACTCGTCTCAAAACATGACATGTGACCAGTGACGAATACCCCAGTTCTGACACTCCCTACACCATTCACGTCTGTAGGCAATGTGACGATTTGTCAAGGTCTGACCCGTAACTCGGGACACCAGTAGCCCGATGAAGGTTTGCAACAATTTGATTTGCCATTTGAGCTCGATTTCTTAGAGCCTAGTTACGGACGAATTGATGAGTACTCCTGTCCTTGCCCTGGGACAACCTGAACAGTGTCGATTGTCAACATTTTAGGATTGTTGGTACCTGTTCTATAGTCTGCTAATCACCGACTTCGAAATATTAAAGTGGTTGGCCACTCCATGCCGACTTCTGCCCGTTTGCAGCAAGCCAATAGCACGTAGACACTCATCACGTTACATACGCGGCATCGCAAATTCAAACCATAAAAATTACTAAAAACAAAACAATAACTATGATCAACAGAATAAAAAAGATTGACAGAAATAATGTTCCAGTGATTAATCGACCTTCCTTGGCAACTGCATGTTGCATGTGCAAACTATGGAATGTGTTTCGGTGTGTTGATAAATAGTCAATATTAACATTAATATTTCAGGTTCCCCAACTTGAAGAGTATATATTTTAAATCCTTTTACTAGTGATATGAACAAGTCTTAAAGTAAACAGCCCAACTCACTAGGTTTGCCCCAAATCTTTCAAATAGGCATTGTAAGTTGTCAACAGGGTTTAGAAACTTTCACAAATTATCATCCAGGAGAGATGGGAGAAATGCTAAAATAATTTGGGGTTGGGGGCAAATTACTGTGATTTTATTTATGTTGATTTGAAATGCTCCTACTGGCAGTAGTTAGTGGGAGTTTCCTGTTGTCTCAGTTGGTAGAATATTGGACCTTTACATATAGTGAAACCCCTCTAAACTGGACACCTTTGGGACCAAGACAAATGTCCGGTTTTAAGAGGGATCCAGTTTAGAGAGGTTACGGTCTGTCCTGGTTTTTAGAAAGGGACTCTGTAAAACGTCCGGTTTTGAGGGAATTCCGGTTTACAGGGGGTCCGGTCTTGAGAGGTTTCACTGTACATGTAGGGTTTCTGATTGGAATCTCAGTACAGGTGTTGGTTTATCCATTTGATCTTTGGAGGTAACATCAAATACCATTATTTCACCCATTCAGCTACACACCTCCGTTTTGAATAGCAATGGCCTAATTAAGCAAAACACATTAGACGAATGCAATTTATTTATTTCTCTTGAATTTTTTGTTACTTTTTCCCATTTGTTTCCTTGAGTCTCTTTTGTGTGTAAACTTTGATGTAGTAGACAATCCTTTTTTGTTATTTTTCTTCTTCCCTTTAAATTGTTCTTTAAGCACCTTATTTTTTTTGAATTGTGGAGGTATACTTTCTGAGTTTTTCTTTTTCTTCTTTTTTGGTCTCAATTTCTCATGAATACTTCTCTCAAAAATTCTTCTTTTGGCAGGGTTTTTCTTACTACTGTAAAAAAAGGTTAAGAAATCATAACTAAGCTGATGATATAAAATATAATGATTATCATAATAAATAGAACTAGTGATGACCATTGATTATAATTTTTAAAAATTGATTTGTTGGACTCTCCTGATATAATGATTGATTATAAAACATTTGTAATCGATTGTCACGGAAAAAGTTAAATGTAATTATTCCTACAGTTTAGATGATGGAATTAATGAAAATATGCTGGGGTTGGAACTTCATGTGTAAATACGGAAAACTAATACTAATATTAAAGGTAAAATTAGCTATTTATATGGTTTATCTCAGTGGACAAGACGGGTGCATGGTTCTAATAATAGAAATCCTTCTTAAGTTCATATATTTGGAACTGATTGTATAATCAAAAGTTGATCGACAGGTGTAAATTGATTATAACTGATAATCAATGATGAAATTCCAGCCAATTCCCAACACTAATTAAAACTTGATATAAACGCAAAACTATCGAGTAGAAAGCATGATTTGTTGTGACGACAAATAAAAAATTTAGCCTAATTATGTGATTACATCCAACAATTGATTATTTTCCACCATTTTGGTTTTAAAACAATAGTTATTTCTACAAAACTTTGCAGCATATTTTGGTTTGAAAACAATAGTTATTTCTACAAAACTTTGCAGCATATTTTGGTTTGAAAACAATAGTTATTTCTACAAAACTTTGCAGCATATTTTTCTAATTGAAAAGGATATTTTTGTTGCATCTGCTGAACTGGCACACCTCATCACACGAATTTCCCTTCCTGCCAACTCTGAAGATTTCAACATCAATGCAATTGATACAGTGCTCTGTTCCTAAAAAAATCAAATAAACATGTCTAGTGATAAGGCAACAAATGACAGCTAAATATATTATCACCAACAACTTTCATTATTCTAGGTTGTACTATACCAAATAAACTCCCATAGACAACCATGTTAACGTTTGTGTTTAAAAACACTATATCAGCGGTTGCAAAACAAGCCTTAACGGTGTCGCGCGTCACATGTGACGTTTACTACCCTCATTTCCGACGTCTATTTTCACCACAGTTGCTCAGACTCCAGTTTATATTTTCTTGAACACATACTATCATACGAAAACAAAAGAAACATCTAAAAGTCACTTTTTTCGATTTGCCGTCACATGCAATATTTCACTGACAAATGGTTGATCACCAGTAATCTTTGACTCATCCACGACATCAATATACCTACCGATGTAACTTTATTCAAGTTATAAAATGTAAACATTGAAAAAAACTAAAGTTCATCGTATTGCTGCCATTTTGTTGTTTTCCTTGCACTGAAACCAAATATTTGTTCCTTTGATACTAATATTAATAGAGTGCCAAACGGTAACCAGTATTTTATTAGTTTAAAGGTTGCAAGCCACCATTTACGTTTGCAAAACTTTAAAAGTAGAAATTATTAATTTAATTTATAAAATATCAAATAAATTGAAAAAAATAATAATAATAATATAATTAAATACACAATATCATGGAATATATAAACTTAACAAAGTATCTACATTGAAAAATTACTAATTTTGTTTGTGGTGTATGGGGTGGAATTGTATGTCTTAACCTATAATACATGTACAGTTTATGCTAATAAAGGTTCTTGTTTCTTTTTGAGGTGTTTTTTTTTTTTTTTTTTTTTGGGGTGGGGAGGAATTCCCATTTATAAGTAAATAAATATATACACATTTATAAGTGACAAAATATTAATTTGTTTTTAATAAGTTTAATTGTTCTAATAGCTAACATGGATAGTTTTTATAACTTAGGTGGTATTAGTGGAAACAATTATTTTTAAATATTAATAAGTAACTTTATTCTAAACTGATGAAAAGTGTCTGCATGTTTTTCTAAACATACCATAAAATATGCCCAATGAGCATGTTGTGTAAACTGACAAATTGATTTAACATGATCTTAGTATGCAAAAAGTATATTAAAAAGTTAATTATTTAAATTTAATGGAGTTTTGTGTTTTATAAACAGTTAAAATTGGGCAAGTGAATTTTTCACCATGACCAGTAAATTTTCAAATCCACTGGTCCCATGGCAAGTGAATTTAAAAAATAAATAAATCTAGAACCCCATGTACATGGAACACTTGTAACAGTTGGATATCTTGTAACAGTTGGATATCACTTATTCCTGCACTGACCAATCACATTCAAGGATAGAAATGTGAGTCATACTTGTTCCAATCTTGGGCCAACAATTTCACCAACTATATGCATTACTAGTGGACTACAGTGCAAACTTCTGGGGTAACCGACTCCGGCCCATAGAACCCCCCCGTGCCCCCATTACTGAGTGTCTGTAGCTCTCGATCCCCCCCCCCCCCCAACTCCTACTCTCACAGTTCCAATGCCTTCTAGTACTTCATTTTGCAACCAATGTATATGCAATATATCAAACAAACTATGACCCATAAATATCAGTACTATAACCCCAAAATATTAACAGACGAATATGGTACCTTTCATGGCTCATTTTAGATATAACTGGATATTTTTACAACAATTTGAGTATTTTTTTTTTTACAGGTACATCATACGTTTCAAGGACAAGGCTACTTGACACAGTGGTACTAGATGAAATGAAATAAAAATGCATACATGTTTTGACCAGATGAATTTTTTTTTTTTTTTACCACAATCACAGTCACATTTATCACCAATGGCAGGACTTGTGATATTAACTGCTCTATCAAAAGTTAGGTGCACCTCAAACTTTGACCTAGCCAGATGTTATTTGGTTTAGTACTACCTCTAGTGACTTATTCATTACTTTATATGGTTATATGAGATTGGCAGCTTTAGAACCTTGTTCACCACTTTGCAACTTCATTTTTTTTTTTTTTTAGGTTTAGTAACATTTTGCCACATACATGTATATTTTTATATACATATATGATACAAATTATGTCATTTTGTGTTTGTCTTGCAGAAATAAACAAGTTCTAAATAAATCATAAAACATCCAAATTTTTGTAATAAATAATTCGCCTAATAATAATAAAAACAGCCGCTGGTAGTAGGGGTTCCAAGTGCCTCTTAACAATGCCAGAAGTAACCACTGAACACTAACCGACGTGGTCAGACTAAGCCCACAGCTAAAAGCTGATGGGGAATGGCAGGTGTGTGGTACGGATAGCCACAAGAGACAAGCACCTGTTGCGGTTGGAGAGACAAGGACTGGGATGTGGAGGTAGACAGCGAAAGAAGTTGAAAGATAGGAGTTGCCTGATCGGGAAGAAATGAAACGGAATTCAAAGGAGAGTAAGGAAAGGGGGCAGTGGGATAAAAAAAATAAAATAATAATAATATTTTGAATAACTACAAAGGTATGATGTAAATATCTAACCTTGAACTGAACATAACCAAAGCCCTTGCCAATGCCCGTCTTGTTGTCTCGGACAACTCTCACGTTCTCAATCTTTCCACACCGTCTGAAATGACTACGCAAGTCTTCTTCTTCCAGAGCTGTATGTAACACCAAAACAAACAGGATTATATTTTGTCAACCTCTGATCTTTATATCTTATTATCTTCTTTTCTTTTGATTGTTTGTGAAAATTTGGGTGTGATGTACCAGGTATCTGGCTGTATATCATATTGCAAATGGGTCACAGTATTGTTTTTAAGTTCAACTCGACCAGAAATTAAAATAATACTTGTGTTTTCAGTATATATATGTTGCACCAACCAAAATGGAAACAACCAAATCTGAACCGTTAATGCAGGCTAATATCTATAAACTGGAGATCTTAAAATACCAAAATTATATAAACTGCAATTTGTTTATTAAATATGAATGTAAGAAAACCATTCAAAATCAAAATAAATTCTACTTACAGAATGGTAAATTTCCCACAAATACAGATTTGTTGCTGTCATGCTGTAAACAAATAAATGTATAATTATGATAAAACTTATCCGTATGTAGTACACAGTGGCATAGCATGGGTGGGGCCACCGGGGCAGTTGCCCCGGGCACAAAATTCTGGACTGGTGGATGGGACTTGGGGAGTGCTAACAGTCCACTGGGTTACGCCACTGAGTACATATAGATAGATGGCACCGTTTTAAAATATAATATGTATCCAAAAATGTTCAGTCTATATCTTTAGACTGTATATTTATAAATATAGCAATGCCAATTCCTATTTTGAATAACACAAAATCTTTTCATCTTATGTTTTAAATAATCTCCAAAATGACCTGTAGTAATATAGAACCATCAAATTATGGGACAACAGTCATTTCTTGCTGACATTTATATATTAATGTTATATATACTACATAAAATAATAAATTAACATGTATGTGACCACCTCTAAAAATAAAGTGGTATAATTATGTAATACCTCTGTGCTTTTTGATGCTAAATCAACTCTCAAGTGTAGTCCTTCTAACAGATGACCATTTCTAAAACAAAATAAATTTAGAAAATAAAGAGATACTCAACCGTTTGTATTTTAAAAATAATTAGATTAAGCAGAACAGTTGTTCTTTTGGTAATTATAATAAAGGTAAACAGAAAAGCCAACTGATTGTGTTTACAGTTGCTTTAATCTTAAATTTTTAATTTGACAAATGTTAAATATAATTTGTGAGAAAATAATTTGACTATTAGTTACTGCATGGTGTTTCTATCAAATGTTGTACTTTACAGCTATTACCTAGTATTATATGGTAACCATACAGTGAAAGAAACATTCAAACCAAAATAATGTTGTATCTTCAGGGCTCTTCCTGCCAATGGCCAAATTAGCTAATTGCTAATTTTTATAATAAGTGGATACAGTATTTAGTATTAGAATGCATAATTTTTCTTTAAATTGGCCACATTTTAAATAATTTTTAACGAAATACTCTACACATCAGAAAATTGAATAAAACAAAATCCTTTCCAGGGTGAGCCCGGTCTTGTGAATCATGTACACAGTATTTAAAAGGCTTTTCTTGTGTTTTCAACTTGCATTATTCAGGTAAAAAGCAGGGTTTTTATTTGCTAAACCCAGTGTTACATAGTTTAGCAGTAATGGTTTACAGAGCTTACACTGCAAGGGCATCTTTAGCAGAAGACTCTTCCTTGAAGCACACAAAGGCAATCATGTTGTGTCTGTCTGGGTGAAAATCATGCCTGGAAGCAAAACATTTCCAAATTAAATTTAATAAGCAAGTGTATTTCACAGCCTACTACTATTACATTAATATTTTACAGTTGGGTGAATAATATCCATTTTATTAATGAGTTGCACAGAATACAGAATGTTTGTTTTGGGTAATATATAGTACCCTTCTTTATTTGTTATCTATTCGAATAAAACTAAAAAAAAAGAACCATTAATACTTACTTGATAACAACAAGCTTTTTAGGTTTCTTGGGGTCTGATGTAGGCTGCAAACAAACAAGATATCACGTAACAAATGTAGTTGAAATGATGTGTATTTAAGCAGCTAAACCGAAATAGATCACAACTCTGATGCCAAAATATACCATCCATGAATAATTAATTTGACATAATCATAATAATCATAAATCTCTTGAATAAAAATTTCATTGCTGTAAGATTACAAAGTATAAAGTTAACAGATTTTATGCAAATGACAAAAATTGGCATGATATAAAACATCTTTAGCCTGGTTTGTATATATCCTTCTTGACTGAAGGAATGGACTACAAATCAAGAATAGGGAATTATTGCATAAAATTATAGTATCTCCAATTGTATAAATCCATGAAATTATCCAAGAAAACATACATTTGTATGTGGAAAAAACATAAGGACATCATACTCACAGGGCAGCGAAATCTAATATTTTCAATTCCACCATACTTTGAAAACATCTTTTTCAGGTCCTGAAATACAGAATCCAAGTTGATTAAATACAACATGGATGATATTCAGGAAATGAAAGGAATTTTTGTTTTAAAACTAAGCACATTTTAAACAGCTATTGAAACGTATTGTCATCCCATTCAATCACATTACCACTAAGCTACAATCCATCCCTAACATTTAACAGCTGATGTTTATCCAATATAGGCAATACAAAACTGAAAAATTCAATTCCAGCTAATGTTTTGGGGTTTATTTTAAATTTTATTAAAATTTCTTTATTTTTGCATTAATCTTTGGGAACTGACAGATTTAACAAGTATTCTGAGAGTACTGCAAAAGCAATAGATGTCTCAACAAATGATTGTGTCTTCTACGTTCAAGGGCCATAACTCTGTAACAAATGGGTAAATAACCATGGAATGAATGAATGACTGAATGTTTAATGACACCCAAGCACAAAAATACACATTGGCAATTGGGTGGTGTGACAAATGGTAAGTATATGAAAATATTAAAATAACCATGGAAGTCAAACTATCTTTAACTGTACTTAAAGTTAAAGTTTGTTTTGTTTAACGACACAACTAGAGCACATTGATTAATTAATCATCGGCTATTGGATGTCAAATATTTGTTAATTCAGAGGAAACCTGCAACATTTTTCTTAATGCAGAAAGGGATCTTTTATATGCACTTTCCCACAGACAGGAAAGCTTGTTGTGGTGCACTACAAAAAAAACAATCAGTTTAATGGATACACAGAGGTGGTTTGATCCTGCAATGCAAGCACCTCAAGTGAGCACTCAACCGACTGAGCTAAATCCCTCCCATCTGTACTTGATAAAGTTAAACACAAATTTCAGCCGAAAATTTTGAGGCATTGTGGAAAAAATATGTAGAAAACTGCTGAATCTTTAACCACAACTAGACTGTCTCAAATGAGCATTTTCCAATTCCAATATTTAATCACAAGATAATTAAGTTTTAAAATATCCCAGTTACTAGTATTTCTAAAAGGAGCATTCCACTATAGCTTAACAATATGTTTGAAGAACATGAGTACAAGAAATTTTAGAAAACATTTCTGTTCCTTGAAAATTCAGTTTAAGTGTTTATCTTGAAGTATTCTAATGATTAATATGTACCTTTTTTGTTACTGTGATAGCTACATTTCCAACAAACACGGTTCGACTGTCGGCAGCAGGGTCTCGTTTCCGTTTTATTTTTTTCTTTACACTCAAATGACTTGTGTCTTCTTCAGATTCAGAATCATTTTCTGTTTTTCTTTTTTTAGACTTGTATGGACTAGACATAGAGCAAAATAGAAATGCATATTTTGTATCAAATGCTCCAGATAAAAATATATCTTTTTAAATAAATAAATAAGTCATATCATCATGTCATGTCACTTTATGTGATGTTTCACATCACATTACGCCACATCACATTATTACGTTACTGCTCCAGAATTATTTTTTTTACAAAACAAATTTTTTTTAAAATAAATAAATGGTATACATTTTTACAGTAAAAGGTATTTATGTTAGTGCACATTAGTAAATGACCATGACCTTGCCCTTGGATAACGTAAGCACCTGAAAGACTCATCTGATGAACATTCATAACAAATATGCAAATTTCCATCCAAAACTGAATGAAGAAATATACAATGATAATATAACAGTTCACAATATACATATGAAGGGAATTATTGTAAAAGCATACATCAACTCCTTGTTTAACAAATAGCTGTCAGGGGACTAATTCACTAAACTTTCGCAACTTTGCGATCTCGCAGTGCAATGCTAAAAGACTTGCAAAGAGGATGCTTTGTTGTCTAGCAGAGCCTAAGAGACCTTTGTGAATTAGGCCCCTGGTTTTAAACATGTATTTGTGACATTTGTTCTGCCCACTGCTACAACATACACATGTAAATTAAATTAGTAATCAGCAGCATGGGCTATTTTACATACACTTTCCCCAGATAGGATAGAACATAAAACAGCTTTGATGTACAAGAAGCATGGATTGGAATATGTCTACTATTGGGGATGAATCCCATGACCATCTGGACCTCAAGCTGGAACCCTACCACAAGGCTCTACAAGACTCGCCATCTTGCACGGCACAAGTGTTTTGGGTGTTATGTAGGACAATTCAACTGATAACCAATTTAAATATTGCTCGACTCTTTCAACAGAAACATTAGGGTTGGACAAGTGCATTTTGGATGGGACAAGTGAAAATGGAGAGGAGGCACTTGTGGTACAGGACAAGTGAATGTTGAGAGTCTGTACTAAACAGCGATATTTGTATTCAGATTTCTGGTATGTTATAACTCTATATGGTGTAACAATTGCCATACTATCCTGTCCCTTACTGCTAATTGGAAAGAGTAGTCCGTTGCGGCAGCAGGTTTCCCTTTCTTATTATCGGTGTGGTCTTTAATTATATATCCAACACCATATAACTGCAGTGAACATCAGTGATGTATAACAAAACATTTGCTCTCAAGGGACTTAATACAATTTACATATCACTTTTTAATCTGTGTTGAACTAGGGTTTCAATTCCCGAAATGTTATCTCCTACACATGGGCCTCAAGTATATAAGAAAATGTCATACATAGAGTCTGATGGAGTCTTCTTTAGAAGTGATTCATGAACAATCCCTTTTGGAGGACAAAATCCTGCTTTGCTTTTTTCACCAGTCTGTGATGGTTTTTGATTGGCAGCTTTTACAGTACTATCTTTCTTCTCTTTTTTTGCTTTTTTCTGGTTTAAAAAAAAAAAAAATATATCATTAATTTCAAATACAACAACACATGAATTGTCTAAAGTATTTTCTAACAATTAACACAGTGGAGAAAGGGATGAAGCATACACAATTTTACTTTTTAATTCATATTTTTAAAAAAATGATTGGTGGGGTGTCAAGATTGGGATCCTTTCTCTATACTCCCATAATAACATTTCTAAGCATCCATGGAAAGTTGTAATAGGGAAATTATTGTTGAGTAAATTTACCAATTCATGCTTTAAGATGGTACTTGCCCCATTACCAAATACAAAATGAAGTAGAAATTGGTAAACATATTTCATAATAAATTTGACAGACAGCTAATTTAAGAATTAGAATATTAAAGTTAGCATTAATTTTAAAATATTTTGTCTGGCTAAAACCAACTGAATTTGTCTACATATTTTCAGACAGTATTGTCTTAACTGCTAAACAGTGGTTACTTGGTTATATTTTCAACACATTTACACATTTTCAGGCCATTAAGTGAGTCAAAAAAATTGGAAAATAGGAATTTTTGTTGCCTGAAAATAGGGTTAAAATAAGAATTTTGCCCACAAAATGGGAATTTTGTATAAAAGTAAATGTCCCAAAATAGAGAATATTGCAGGGGTCAAGTGAGTGAGCCATCTCAAAAAACTAAATATTCAAGTAGAAAACCATTGAAAAGATAATAATACAGGAAAATAAAACAATGTGTATATCATAGGAATAAAATAGGCACTTATTTTGTTTTAAGATGGCCTCCCAACACCCCTTATAGCCATCCCGATCAACCACTTTTTATTCAGACAATGCAGTAGAGTTAAATTTGGTTCTTTGGTGTAAGACTTTTAAAAAGCAACACAATGCAGTATTTCTTTTATGCTATTGAATAATACACGGTCAACTTTTAACTCTGAAATGACAGGGGTGTTGACTGAAAAAACCCAACAACAAGGCATTGCTGACCCAGTGACATCAAAAACAGCAGCAATGACACTGTGTGTGTGTGTGTATATGTGATTGAATGTGGGTATGGACACTATTTTTAAAATTAGTTTTCTCTTGGTAGATCAACTGGATAATATAGCTGGATTTAGTAGCTGTGTGCTAACTGAATTGGTAGCAATATGTCACATCATTATGATACTGCAGGTGTGCACATTTAATAGAATACTTGTTACAGTAAGCAAAGCACAACCTGCAAATGAGCACTGAAGTCCTACTTCCTTAGACACCATGCACCAGTATATCAGAGGTAACCCTAACAGCTTCAGCCTGACTTCGTACAATTTAGACGTGATGAGATGATGATAACTAGTTTAATGTGCCCATATACCACTAGGATTTCGAACACGCCCATCCTGAGTCCAACCTCCGATAAGATCGGTGGCCTGACTCGGAATGGAGGAGGGGGGGGGGGGGGGGGGGGGAGTGAAAATGGGCAGAATTTTGAAAATAGCAATTAGTAAAAAAGTTAATACATTAAATAAAAATAATAATAAAAAGGTTACAAGCCAAAAATAAAAAAGAATTGACTCCTCGGCCGAATATTTATATAATTTGGAGCATTTCAGAAGGACAGTCCAAAATTAAATAAGAGAAAGAAGAGAGGATCGGAATATTTAATAATAAAAAAAAATAATAAGTAATTTCGACATAAAATTTTGAACGTAGATCTAAAAGTTTAAAGTCTGATCGATATGTCCATGGGAGTGGCCTCGTTAAGGCCGTTTGGGTGCACAGCTTAAAGGGACGAGATGGGTTGCATCCCGTCAAGAAAACCCCTAGATTGACAGTCGATAGACGTTGAAGGTGTAGTGCTGTGCTGAAATACAGATCTTGAGAAGCCGGATCCGTCTGAACAAGAGAGAGAGTATCAGACTAGGGTATAGTCCAGTCGTCATGGGTTGGTATAGTGGTGCAGAAGGGCCCGACTCCGGAGGATACGAGATGGTATCACTATAAAGCAAGGTAAAGTCTAGAAAAAGAGTAGTAGGGGCAGACTCCGCTTCCTATTTCTTCTTAGAGTGGGGCGGTCAATCTTCCAGTGCTTCTAGGACAGGCTCGGACATGTAGAGACTAAATGCAAACAACCGTGGCGTTCTGCAGAATGGCCGTCATACGAGGCATGAAAAAAACAAGTCGACAGTCAGACGGAGAAATGACGTGGAGGCAAGGAATCTCCCTAAAAAAGAATCCAACCTGGTGGTGCAGGCTGTCGAAACGAGAAGCGTTCCAGCGTTCAATCAGTTCCAATGGCCGCATACATCCCAGTAGAAAACTTCATTTCGCTGACAAAAACAACGAAATGAAGGACCCCCAAGTCGAGCACACGAAAGCACGTGCAGTGTGCATAAGCGAAACAAACACGTCTTATCGCGTGGAGCTCCAGACTGGGAATGACGTGATGAGAAATGTGGAAAATGTAAGGTATTTGCACAAACACCCACCCACCCACACAATTTAGCAGGTTTTTTTTTTTTTAGAAAAAAAAAAATCAGGCCACCAACAGACTAAGCAGTAAACCAGCCCCAAGTTCAGCCAGCAAACGTTTCGCTAACGTTCGTAAAGTATTTGATTGGTTCCTAATGTGACCATTTGGTTTACCGTGAAGCGCATAACCCAGTCTAGCGTTTGCCAATAGTACTGCACACGGGTCAATCGTCAGTTTTACAGCGTGTGACAATAGTAAAATAGTATTAATTTTTTTAACTTCGCGGAAAATCGTAATTCCGTTTCCAAATGTAAATTCTGTTTCATCAAAAAGAGGGCTAAAAAAAAAAAAAAGAGGAATAAATAGGAAAAAGTAGGATACTTGATGGCCTGCATTTTTGATGATAGAAACTTTACTCTAAACTGTACAGTATCGCCCCCCACCCACCCCCCCAATTTGGTGACAGTTATATATTTATTTTATGTTTTAAATTTTTTTGTTGGATAATCCGAGGGATCCCTTTGGGATCATTTGTGGCCTTTCATTTCATTGCCCCCTACACCCCAATGGATTTTCTGGATTTTCAGATTACTAGTTTGTAGCATTAGTACATTGTTATAATTGGATATATATATGCAGAAACAAAATAAGGGTTGCCTGAATTTGTTTTTCTCAGAGGTTTGCATTCAATGTAACCATATTCTGTCAAATCATCTATTTAAAGCATCAAAACCTGCAAAAACCCAGTTATTTTCTAAAAAAATTTCAATAATTACATAAAATTTGCATGCAAATTAAAATAAAATTTGCCAATTGTTTTTAAAATTTACAAATTTGGCTATTAAACCAGTAGAACACTCACCTTCAAGGCTGCTTCTGAACAGTCAACTGAAAACAACTTGGTCAGCTGTTTATTTGAATCTGGAGCAGCTGTGGAGGTTGACTGACAACCAGAAAGCAGGTTAGCAACTTGACCAACAAAGTACTTGCACTCCATTGTTAATTCTGAAGTACAAATAAAAGTTTATATTATTTATAATTATTAAAGAAAATAAATGTTTGTTTTGATTAATGACACATTTTATTCTATTAGCAAGGGATCTTCTGTATATACATTTTACCAAAGGCAGGACAGCACATACCACAACCAGTAATATAATGGTCGGAGCGGTTATAGAATCTGTCCGCCACTAATCCTTCTGTAAAAAGAGGGATTTTTTGGTGGGGATTCTTAAAAAAAGTGGGGCATGGTTTTTTGCGGAGGAAAAAGAAAGAAAATAAAATAATTTATTTAGTAAAAAAAAATAATAATTAAAAAATATAGGCCTATGGACATTAAGACTTATTGGGGGGGGCCAGCCCCCCCCCCCCACCCAGCCCCCCTACCCAGCCCCCCTTGCTAACCATAATCACTCTGTAGCCCTGTAGGCTATCAACACTCCTCTGTAACAATCAACCGACAAAGTTCCTAAATTAAAATAAAGTAAAACAGAAAATCACTCGACCCTATGTTCCTAAAATAAACTAAACCCTAACCGTTCCTGAAATAAAACACAAAATAACGCAAAGTTCCTAAAATAAAATGGAAATTAACTCAAGTTATTGGCTTTATTTTAGTAGGCCTAATCGTCAGAGTAGTTAAAATTATCGAAAATTACATATTCGTTATTTAGTAAATGGTTGTATTTAGGTGGCGGACATATTCTATAACCGTACCGTGTATTTCATTACAGACCTAGTAGATAAAAATAGTAAATATGTTAATGACAAGATTACTAGCTGGTCCGGAGGGACGTAATAAGTGTGGTTAAGAAAAGTATTGCCTTAAAGTGCCCCATACACTAGCTGAGTAGCTCTGATCTGGCAAGTTGATTTTTTCTTTAAAAGGGAAATAACTCTTGAGAACTTCCGCACATAAGTTGCGCATGTTCGGAAGCTGATGATCAACCCCCATTGAAAACAGAAAATCTATTCACAATGACAAGAGATCGTTGATTAATTGTGTAACTTACCACTATTGGTACTCTTCCAGTTGTTTATCAGAATAATGTCATTAGATATTCTTCGAAGAAATCCACAGGACGATTTCGAACTCATCCAAAGAGTGGGAAGTGGAACATACGGAGATGTTTATAAGGTTGTAATCCTGACAGTTCATTTGATCTGGGTTATTTGACAATTAGTTTTGATGCATGACGCATACTTATACTACTATTTTATTCAAAGAAATTTTTTGTCCTTAATGATTTTTTACTTTGTTAATTATTTTAGAAAAATATTTTTGATTGAAAATACCTGTATGAAATACTTTTTTTTCTTCTAAAAATAAAATTATTAAATACCCTAATCAATAGTCGCACACCTCACATTTTTTCTAACAATTGCAAGGTCACACGAACCAGTGATTTCACATTTATGCACTGTTGAAGAAATAACATTCCCTGATCCCAGGCCCTAATCTAGAATTGAAAAAGGAGAAGTGACTTCTCCTTTCCAAGAAGAAAGAGGAGAAGATTGATAAAACGCATGGATATTTATCGGTACATTTCGTAAAGTTTCGCCATGTTCCAAATTATACACTCTGTTATAATTGTTATATTTTAATATGAAATACTACTTCTTATGGTAATAAAATTTAAACAAAACAATTGT
This sequence comes from Gigantopelta aegis, assembly GCF_016097555.1. Classification (NCBI taxonomy): domain Eukaryota; kingdom Metazoa; phylum Mollusca; class Gastropoda; order Neomphalida; family Peltospiridae; genus Gigantopelta; species Gigantopelta aegis. The sequence continues at coordinate 85,886,363 of NC_054702.1, forward strand.
ATGTTGAATTAATAACAATTTAAAGTAGTTGATAATGTGTTATGTTAAAATGAAAGTAATAATTAGTATTTTTTAGTATTACTAAAATGAATGTAGCCGACACTTGACTGGTCACAGCAAATGGCACGACATATGTCGATATACAGTCTGGCACCAAAGTAAAAACATGGACCGACAAGGTGCCACATTATAACTTAAGCTATGACACTAAACAAGTCGTGGTCTTGACGTCAGAAAACATCGCATTCTGAATCGCTACACAAGTTTTAGAGATTGCTACACAACAGTGATAGAAATAAGCATAATTTTTTACTAGTCCACCGGAGAAATATATCTACAAATCTACTTGTCCGCCAACATTTTCACTTATCTAAATATATGGTTTGTTTTATTCAAGTACAAGGATCAGGGCGAAAAATTTGGCCTTTTTCACGAGAATCCATGTGGATTCCCATTAAAGCAGTCCACGGAAATCCTCCTATTCTAAACATTTTCAGAGAACTTTATCAACAGTGTTAGTGTATAGAATTATGTGTCATATGCTACTAACTGTATATATGGATTAGTGTATGTAAAACAACCCTTACTTTTTACTGGAAAGAATAACCAATTTGTCAGTAACAGTGCATCCAAGTTTAAAGCAAAAAAACAACAAACAAACAAAAATGTTTTTTTACTAAAGTTTTTTTGTTGTTGTTGGTTCCATTTTTCTTTACAGTCAGGTTTTTTTTTACGTGTCTTACCAGTCCCAAGTTCAGCCAGCAAATGTTTGGCTAACGTTCGCGAACTAATTGATTGGTTCCCAACGTGGCCATTTGGTTTACTGTGAAGCGCATAAACTAGTCTAGCAGGCATTTTTCCGCTCGGTCTGGCTGAACGCAGCCCAGGTTACTTTTCGAAGATTGATTATTCGTAAACAGCGCATGGGATACTTTTGCCGATGTATTTTGCGCATTGGTTCAATGTTTGTATGGATATTACTTAAGTACATTTCCTCTACGGACAAAAATATTTATTGATTAAAAAGAGCATGTAATTCAAGGTTAGGAACATAATATCAGCGAACTAAAATAGAAAAGTTTGATGTATTACTAAATTTAACACACTACTGTCTATTATTATTATGTAAGAACTGAACAAACATGTTCCTTTCGGTTCTCTTCATTGGCAATTTGGTTCATAGAAATGGACCAACCACCGCTTGGCTCCAGGCCAGACTATTCTCGATAAACCTCTATGTTTAGAACATACACGGATTCAAATGTATGCTACGCTTTTGAAGCCAATTTAAACTGAAGCTTGATAAGGGGCCATCCATAATTTTCAACATTTTCACGAGTGTACAAACCATACGTGGGGGTTAAGGGGCCAGCGTACACTTTTTTTTGAAAATGAAAAATGTTGATCAACATTTTACATTTGGGGATGTACACTTGCGGGGTGTGTGTCAAAAGTGTACTCTTTGTACACTTGTGAAATTTTTGAAAATTATGGTTGGCCCCATACCAGACTTTTTTTAATTCTGTAACATTTTACTGACTGCTTATTCACAGGACTTAAATGGTAGCCCCATTCCCATGGCTAGTGATATTCAGTGTTGGGCTAGTAAATAATTACCATAACTAGCCCAACGACTAGTGAGGAAAAAACCTTGTCAAATGCTGCATTTACTTATTTTGTAAATATGAATATCCTGTCCCTTCTTTTCAACCCAGTCTAAGGATTTTTAAGCTCAATCTTCCTCTTTAGGTGACATATCTGATTATTACTCTTAGTAAAATTGTATTTATTTAAAGTAGGGCTAGTGAATTTTCAAACATGGCTAGCACATTTCTAAAATCACTGATCCCATGGCTAGTGGATTTTTATAAAATTCTAGAAGCCCTGATTCAATTTCATAAATTTGTGGAAATATTTCACGCGAATCCAAATAGATTCGGATGTTTTATCCTTGCGCGAATAGGATTCAGAGATTCGCGCAAATTTTTAGCCCTGAGGATGATGATTTTGACTGCTCAAAAAGAAACTGCATTGAAATTTTTTACTTGTCCACTGGACAACCACTGAGGTGCATTTTGTTTGTCCGAGCAGATTTTTACTTCTCACAACAAACAGATAAGTGCTTATTTCGAATGTTGCAAAATTTTAAAACATTAAACAGTAGTTGCTAATAAATTTTCTATTGATTTCACCTTCTCACTACTGCTAATAACTAACTTTCGGCAAAGAAAACGTTAATTTCACCAGCTAGATTAGGGCCTCCCTGATCCATTAACAGGTCTACATCTAAAGTATAAATTTGTAACATCATTTCTTGTTTCATCAGTTAAAAAGTAAATTTTCTCTATAATGTCACAAACAAGGGTCTAGACAATAATTATTGAACAAGTGACTGACTGTTTCTTACATTGTGCCAAAAGTGTGATCGGCTTAAAAACTTGTTTTGGCAAATTTGGCACTAGATATTGATAATAAATAGTGTACTATTATATACAACACTGAACCAATAAGTTAAGCTAATAATATTTGTTTTACATTGCAGTTTTGGGAAAATTTTAAATTTTAATGGTAGTTAATGGGCTACCAGGTATCTAAAATGTGGTAGCCCAGCAACATGTTATGGACAGAACCTTTGACGTTTTTATTAATTCAGTGTTCTCGCTGGGTGAAAATTAAAGGAGGGCGGCCATGCAGCACCACGCCCTTCAAAAAAAAGAAAAAAGCTTGGTTACCATATATCATTGTGTGTTGGTTGGTCAACTTTGTGGAAAGACATACTCATTATTTTGCCTCTCATTATTTGGTACAAAAAAGTTGATATTAAATACAAGCTGACTCATGTTGTGACAGTTGTCGGTGTAACATTCACGGGCAATTCCGGTTTTACTGAACCGATCAAAGTTGTAATATTATTATTTTAATAAAGATTTCAAGATGTACACTCATGTCACCTTAGTCTGTGTGACACAAAAGTCTGCGCACGTTAATGACGTTACATTACGTCTTGAAACAAGTGTCAGGGTATGTTTGTAAACAAACAAACAACGTTAATTTAATTCACAAAATCATTGTTAAAACAACACATCTTGATTGTGAATATATGTATAAAACTGGTTGATAACACTTTTATTGAAAAAAACTGAATTAATGCACTCAACACATTTTATTTACGGTTATATGGCATCAGACATGGTTACGGACCACACAGATATTAAGAGAGGAAACCCGCTGTCGCCACTTCATGGGCTACTCTTTTCGATTAACACCAAGGGGTCTTTTATATGCACCATCCCACAGACAGGATAGTACATACCACAGACTTTGTTACACCAGTTGTGAAGCACTGGCTGGAACGAGAAATAGCCCAACGGGTCCACTGACAGGGATCGATCCTAGATCGACCGCGCATCAAGTGAATGCTTTACTACTGGGCTACATCCCGCCCTTTATTGTGGAAGGAGGTCCGATTGTTACAAAATGCTACCCGAGGGAGGGGGTATTAAAAATATGAGTTTTGCATTTTGTTTTGCTGAATGGCCACAAAGATCAACAAAGGACCATTCAACATTAACATAATACTGAATCGGACAATTGTTATCACCTCAATTTTTCAGGACCACCCCCCCCCCCCCCCCTCCTCCACATAACCCCCTCCCACCTACCACACACACACAAAGCATATGCAATAATCTAAGGGCAATCCAATGTAATTATATTTAAAATTTTGTTTTGCTTTCCATGAAGAAAGCTAGCAGGAAAATAAATAATACTAGGTAATAATGCTAACTTTTAAAAATGTTTTTACCTTGTGAATGAATACCCCAGCATAAAAAAAATAGCATAGTGAGGGATGGGGGAAAAAAGTATAAAATGTCATCTGCAACGATGCTATTTTTAAACCAAAAGTAACTCATCCCTGTATGAACTTGCCCTACCGTAATGTTGATTGGTTGTAAAGTTATGATACATTTTATTTCCCCTACCCATAAATATTTGATAAGAATTTGTCCTTACCTCATTCAGGAAACATTTTTTATGGTAAATTGCACTGCAATTCACTACACAAGTTTCAGAGATTACAACACAATTTTAAAACATTAAAACAGTAGTTGCTAATAAATTTTAAATAGACTAGAAATATCACAAATTAAGATTTTGTAAATAAAATGTTCACTGTCATTATGTTTATGGAGTGATATCTACTAAAAAGCTCTCCTTACAGAAGTCTTTCACATTAATTTATTAACTGTAGCCATAGTGTTATTAATAATTTAAAAAAAAAAAAGAATATATTTTACTCACCCAGGTGATACAGTTACAGCTCAGGCTCATGAACTTTATAGTAAAGTGGGTGTAGTATAAATTTATATTTTAAGCAAAATATGATTCCAACATTCAGGGGCTCAAGTGGATATTGCTGCATATCTAAATGAAAAAGCAAAACATTCAGTTTTGAATTAGAATTAAAATTTGTTAACCTTCTGTAATCTTTCTTTGTCTTTTGAATACAACCAGATACATTTTATTGTAAAATCTGTTTCTCATTTTTGTTGTTTTGTAGGCACGGGACTTGAATTCAGGCGAGCTGGCAGCCATTAAAGTGATTAAACTTGAGCCAGGTACACATATAATAGTAATAGTCTCATTGTGCAGTGTTATTTGTTTGATTTAATAAACAATTTCTACGGCCAAAGAAAAAAATATGTTTGTTTACAGTTTGGGATATTGAGTGCAGATTTAATATACCATAATGTTCATATTTTAAGGAGTTAATGAGGTAAACGCCCTCTGTAAACCCTTTAATAAATTTTGAAATGTTCATTATGATATTTGTATTTGTTTAATATATATCTGTAAGTTTTATTAAGTATTTATTGAATATTTATGTAATGAACTCTTAACATTTTAAATATTTTGTAGGTGATGATTTTGCTGTGATTCAACAGGAAATTATGATGATGAAAGATTGTAAACATCCAAACATTGTGGCTTATTATGGAAGTTATCTCAGGTATGTTGTCATATGTGCAAGTCTGTGTATGTACACTCATGTCACCTTAGTCTGTGCGGCACAAAAGTTTGCGCACGTCAATTACATTACATTACGCCTTGAAACAAGTGTTGGTGTATGTTTGTAAACAAACAAACAACGTTAATTTAATTCATAAAACAATGGTTAAAACAACATAACTTGATTGTGAACATATCTGTAAAACTGATAGATAACAATTTGATTGAAAAAATCTTAATTAATGCACTAAAAGTATATTTTTGCCAGCCTCGATCAATATGTTTTTGTATCACCTGTCAACACATGTCTGTCGATGCTGTAATGATCAACCTTGTATATCAACTTACACATGTTTACATAGAAGCTTCAATACATACCTTATTGTAATTTATGAATCGATGAATGAAATAAATGTTTTATTTTATCTGTTAACGTAAACATCCAAGCATACTTTGAATTTCCCTCCAAGTGACATAATGCAAAATGGCTGCACACAGATTTTTAAGCCTGCACTTATAGCATTTTAGCTATAGTCTTGTTTCAAAATTATTATTGATTGTCCTATATGTCTAACAAACACTATTTATGTTCATTTACACAGTTAATAACAGACAACTTTTGTTGAATAATGATCAAAAATTTTGAAATCGGCTTTTAATATCTTGTCATTTTGTGTTGTCCAAACTAAGGATCATGGAACACCATTTATATTTATCTCATTTGCATAATCTAATTTTTTCTGAAACAGACTATAACAGGAAGTGTTTGTTGTTTAGAACTTACAACAAGTCGGATTCATTATTTGTTTGCTATTTCTGTAAATATTAGTGACAGAAGTATTGTTTTAATGTTTGCTGTGCAGATTTATGTGCCATCGTGCAGGCCAGTAAATACAGGGGGGGGTCCCACTAAAAATGCACTCATTACTTGAGTTTAAAAAACATTAAAATTAAAATAACTTTCAGTAGTAACATGTTTATTGTTCCATTGTACTGTGGCGGTGAAACAAATATTTTTAAAGAAAGATTTTAACTTAAAAAATATAACACAAATGCTTAGGTGTGCAGACTTAGGTGCCACCAGTGTAACTGTAAGGATTTTTTTTTATCCACTTGTTATACAAAATAAGAATTGTACACATTGTTTATAGTTCAAGTAAGCTATTATTATGTAATATTGACTGAGAGGAAGAGGCAACACAGATTATATATGATGTATTGATTGTCCAATGGTCTCTCCCCTAGATATTTATTAATACAACTACCTCAGAGGATTGGCCAAACAAATAGATATTCTTTGTGAAATGCAGAACAACATCAACTATATAGATAACATTCCAAATTATATTCTGAATAATTTCCCACCCTAGCTTCAATTTATGGAACATTTTGTTATTAAACATTATAAATACCCAGGGCTAGCTATGGGTGAGCAGAAAACTGCCAAATTATACATTAATCTTCAAAAAATATAGAATCCTAGTTATTTTCTAACAAAATACCACTTATTACAGGAATTTATTTTGCCAAAATTAAAATAAAATTTGCCATTTGTTCTTAAAATTAGCAACTGGCACATTTGGCGAGTACCCTGATACCACATCTATAAGTTGTTTCAAGAAAAATCTAAAAACATGAGATTTGGTAGTCCATGCATATGAGGGTAAAAGAAAGCTACAAATACTGCATCACAGACCTAAATTAGGAATAAGTGATCTAAATGGCTACAAATTTTTATATGCTTCATTGAAAACATATCTAATTTGTCATTATGTTGAAGAATATGAACATTTCCTGTTATTTTACAACTTCTACAACAGAGAGCACCAGACAAACTTAGCTAAGTTATATCATATCATATCAACACCATATTATTATTTAATGTTACAAGAAAATAGTTTAATTTTCGAAACAGTTGAACATTTTATCGTTAAACTACTATACGGTACATTTTAGATTTTATAGAGTTTTCAAATTTACTTTTTCAATTCAGGAGAGAAAAACTTTGGATTGCCATGGAGTTTTGCGGTGGAGGTTCTATGCAAGACATCTATCACAGTATGTGTTTCTGTGTTGTGATATGTTTACTGCTATATTATTGCTTGCGTTCAGCTGTGCTTTTATGGCATTTGTCTCAGTAACTACTGTAAAATACTTTATTTTGGCATGGAATTTATTTTAGTGTTTGAATAAAATTTGTGAAAATAAATTCCACACGAAATTAAAGACTGATAAAAATTAGACATTAACCTTTAGACTGCTGGATGAATTTTTGACAAAAACCATGTTGAATGGGTATAAGTTTATAATTTTTATTCACATATGTTCACTTAAATGTTTTATAAATACATAAAATAAAGTTCATATTTGAATCGGGTAAGTATTATTTTTGTGTATTTTTCTAACTTTTATGATATTTTAGATCATTTAATGTTGATTAAAATTAGGCAAAAAATTGAAAAAGTCGCTTTTACTTACTGGCATTTGTAGCCAGCTGTCTGGTATTTATGTCCATTATTTCCAATAACAGTGGCTTTCTGACCAGATATATTTTTAAAAACGAACTCCGATTCATATGATATCCCAATATTTCGTCATTGTTGTCAAGCGAAAATATTTGCCGAAAAACATGTTTTCAACTCAAAATTCCAAGGTATTTTTTATTGAAAAAAAAATATCTAAAGACACAGGAAGCTGAGTTCCGTTTCCTTTTAATAAATCATATCCGGTAAGTGTCGTGTGCAAAACAGTGGAAAATATGAATTGGGTAATGCACTGTATATAGTGTACAGTATGTCGATTGGCGAGACGTCGAATGAAATATCTCACTTGCAGTAGTCAGAAGTTAAAAAAAAAAAAAAAGACCAAACAAAAGTAGTATCGTTCAATCAGTCCCAAGACCTCGTTAGTTTCTGTTGCATGGGACTAGTAGTAACAATGCAACATTTAAAAATAAAAATAAAAATTAAATACATAAGTACAGACAATATATTATAAGATAATAAACAATACTACAAATTGTATAGTTTTCTTTCGTAAGTGCTGGCGATGAAAGCAACACATGTTTAAAAAATGGAAGTAAACATCATAGTATGTTAAAATGTGGAAGTGAAAAAAAATCTGGGGTGGGCTTGTACAGCGACACACTATTCGTAGTTCATAGAGGGTCTTCACATCAAAGATTTTGCCTCTTAGTCAATCAAACTCCATACTGAGCAAGTATTTTGATAGTAATAAATATTGTTTAAATCAAACTTGAGCTAGCATTACGCCTTCAAATTTCGTTTTGTTTTTGGGTTAAAATTATTGACATCAGTACCGGTACTTCAGGGTTTTTTTTTTTTTCAGGGGAAGAGATGGGGAATTCACGAAAATAAATTATCACGAACAGACTCATTTTCATTAAAAATCGCGAAAATTTGTCCCTGTGAAAAGTATTTTACAGTACCATATGAAAACAAGACAATTGTTTTTTGTATTTCATAGCATTAGTTTATAACTTAGACTTGCCCGAGACAGAGTATATATACTGATGAAAATAGATAAAGTTACATATGCTATTTAAAACTAAATTTAATTCACTACTAGAAAAGTCATATCTGTATATTGTACAGAGATATCATGTGGGACTGAATGTCAGTACTGTCAGACTGACTGACAGTAATATGGTTAACTTCCTGATACTGTAGATGGGGGTTTTAGTGACAGTTAATATTTACTGTTACTATTTATGTGTTTCCTTATTTTTTTCCATCAGTATACTAGTATACACAACATGTATGTTAAAAGGTCTTCAGCATAACCTATTTACATTAAATATTACATATAGGTATATATTTAATGGTCAATTGCAATATTTTAGAAATATATACTGTATATTTATACTGTACCACTGTTTTTTTCTTTCTGGGTTATATTTGTTGAATCTGTGAAAATGTCCATCACAGGTAAATTTGAAAAGAGTGGCAACCTCGAGCTATACCATTATTTTTTTATACTGTGCTACCCCTGATATATATATATGCAGTTCAGGTGCCCTGGTAATTTAAATATCTTAATCTTTTATTCTTTACAAGATGAATCTTCTCTTTCTTGATACCTAATCAGCCATGATACTCAATATTATGTGATTTTCATGTTTTCACTGAAACATTTTATGGGTAACACTTTCGGTACTCCGATAATATTTCCACATTTTAGGTAACTGGATAGTTAGTTCATTTTCTTTTTACCTACATGTAGATAACCAGTGAATAATTTTGTGTAGTCGGTGAACTACCTAACTGATTTATTGTTAAGATAATCATTTTCCATTTAACTACTAATATGCTGCACATCATGTGTCCAACTGTCTAGATCTGTTTGCAACTTTTAATTTTAGAATGATTTTAAAGTTGCGTAATAGACATACAAATAGAATGACAGTTTGTATGAATATTGTGTTCTGTACTCCTGAAAATTTAACATTATTACTTAATCAGACTTGTATGGACTATTTGTATGTGATTTTAGTAACTGGGCCATTGCAAGAGCTACAGATTGCTTTCCTGTGCAGGGAGACTCTCAGAGGCTTAAGATATCTTCACAGCAAAAACAAAATGCATAGAGATATCAAGGTATGGATTTTATTTGTACGATTTAAAGGAAAAAATTACAAAAGATTTATTTTTTATTACAGTAGTTAAATGAGTACCTTGTATTAGTATCTATATCAAATTTGTTCAAGACATATTTCTGGGTTTCTGGGATTTTTATTTTTTATTTTATGTTTTATTATTAATTGTTGTTTTTATTTAGTATGACATTCTTGATTGAGGAAACTTATTATTTTAGGTATAGTTAATTTTTATTTTTATTTTTTTTAAAGCTGTCGGTCATCATTTCTTGTTTTGATGTAATTAAAATTTTATTCTGTTTAGTATTCAGAGTTAATACACATCTCTTAGATTATTAAATAAATGATGTTTTATTCACAGGGTGCTAATATTCTGCTGACTGACGAAGGGGACGTCAAATTAGGTAAGAATATTTAGTTTCATTACCTGTTTGCTGTTTCATTGAAAGCTTCTAACATGTGTATTTTATATTTCTCATCTCTATGCTGTGTACATTATTATGTAAATATCTATTACACTGATTGATTTAAAAAAAGCAAAGCAAATGCTGACCAAAATAGTGTTTATTGGGCAAAAATCTCAAGGAATTCAGTTTTAACTTAGGATTTAAGTATCACTGGTCTACTTTTTATGTGCCTGTTGATGATGGGTCATATTATGGTATGGCATTGTTCATCTGTTAGCCTTTTCTTGTATTGATCGTATCTTGCATACAGGACCATCAAACCTCACATGTAGGAACAACTTGGGATGGCAGTGTGTCGCATACTATTACTAGGTCACGGTGACCTGCTTTTAACAGTCTACTACACGTAACAGTAAATTCTTGTCTGGACCATATTTTGCATACAGATGCATACAGGACATCAAACCTCACATACATGTAGGAACAACTTGGAATGGGGGTGTGTCACATACTATTACTAGGTCACTGTGATCTACTTTTCACGGTATACTGCACATACAAGTAAATCCTTGTCCGCATCATATCTTGCATACAGATACATACAGGATCATCAAACCTCACATGTAGGAACAACTTGGGATGGTGGAATTTCCCTTTCTAATAAATAACAATAACTTCATTAATCAGCACCTTCTCCAATGGATACAGTATTATCAGTAGTTGGTCCAAAACAAACTGTTCATCCATCCCATTGCAAATATTTCACATAATTTTAATTGAATCGTACCCATAACATATTCATTAATATTTATGGTTTTCCATCAAAATCCTGGCGGACATATCATGTACCTCACCAGTACTGTTGTTAGATGTTAATATCAATACTAATGGCAAACGTTTTTGTTAATCATTACATCAGTTTATTTATTTGCTTCAACAAGTAGTTTCACATGTTGATTGAATTATGTTGTTGATCATTGTGTAATTTCCTTCTAAAACGAAAGCATTGCATACTTAAAACTAAATACTTAAGGAGGAAGGAAATGTTTTATTTAACAACGCACTCAACACGGTTATGTGGCGTCGAATATATAGTTAAAGACCACACAGATATTGAGAGAGGAAACCCACTGTCGCCATTTCATGGACTACTCTTTTTGATTATCAGCAAGGTATCTTTTCTTTGCACCATCCCACAGACAGAATAGTACATACCACAGCCTTTGTTACACCAGTTGTGGATCACTGGCTGGAACGAGAAATAGCCCAATGGGTCCACCAACGGGAATTGATCCTAGATTAATCATGCATGAGGCAAGCGATGTACCACTGAGCTACGTCTTGCCCTCAAACACTTAAGAATTGTTAAGCTTGATTAAAGATTACTTGTTAAATCTTATTGTTTGCAGTGTGATTTTATTCAACTTAAATAATGACATTGTCTTTTTTGTTTCAGCTGACTTTGGTGTGTCTGCCCAGATAACAGCTACAATGTGCAAAAGAAAATCTTTCATAGGAACACCCTATTGGTAAGAAAAACATTTGTAGGACTAATAATTTTCATAACTATTTAATATATTTTTAGGGGGGATTTTATTTTACTGTTATTAAGTTTAATTTAAAGATGTTATTTATTGAGGTGAAAGAATACCGATCATTTTAGAGAAATGGTAAAAAAACCCACAAAACACATGTTGAAACAAGCATATTTCGAAAGTATAATCCTTTAGAGAAATGTGAGTATTGTATACACAATAATTACCATCAAATATGTACATAGCAGTTCACAAACAGCACTAGGGATCAGATGTGCAATTTCACATACAAATGTTTAGGTATACTTTCTTTTGATCATTAGCTTTGGTTGCCTGTTTAAAATTAATTAATCTAAATGAGCGAAGACTTTAGATCCTTGTATGCTACATATGTTTGATATTTCACTGTATTCAGGATGGCCCCTGAAGTAGCAGCAGTTGAAAGGAAAGGAGGTTACAACCAACAGTGTGATATCTGGGCTGTTGGTATAACAGCCATTGAATTTGCAGAGTTGCAGCCACCTATGTTTGACTTGCATCCGATGAGGTGGGTTTTTCTTGAATATTTTCTATTGGTCACATGCATTCATAATGAAATAAACTTCGAATCATGATTCAGCAAACATGGCTAAAATCTGAGGTGAAATACAGGTCTGAGTGAAGGTTTTAACCCTTGATCTAGTTTTGGTAATAAACCAGTGTTATAAAATCAGAAACTAAAAACAAAAACAGTCATCCTCTCTCTATCTCTAAATAAAAAAACTGTCTTGAGTACGTAATTAAATAAAACATTTCATTCTTACTTTCTGTCTCTGTTCTCTCTGTCTCTCTCTCTCTCTGTCTCTCTCTCTCTCTGTTTAAATTTGTATATTTGCAGACATATAGCTTTTCATAAGAAGTATACAGTTATTCTCTATATATAATTTGGATATATGAATTATATTTGTGATTTCGCAGTTAATTTTGTTTTAACTTTCAACCAATGAATGTAGAGACTGCTGAAACCTCATCCCATATAGTTTATTATTTGAGTTTAATAAATAATACCTTTATTGTATTATTTAATTTTACTGTTGATATATTTCCATGTTTAATGATATTTAACTTCAGTATTTAATCTATATTTTAATATTGCATTTTCAGAGCACTGTTTTTGATGTCAAAAAGTGGATTTAAGCCTCCACAACTCAAGGATAAAAACAAATGGTAAATAATATTTATTTATTTATGCTTTATTTGCAAGATGGCAGAATAATCTTCAGTTTATTTATTCATTACTGCACACACGTTAGCCAAGAGATAATCGTAAATTTAAGGTATTTAATTAAAAAATATATCTTTGTTAAATTGAACTAATCTTTGCTGGATTCATATTAATTACTTTTCTATTTTGTTCTTTCAGGAGTCCCGTTTTTCAACATTTTGTGAAAGTTTCTCTAACAAAAAATCCAAAGCGAAGGCCATCAGCTAGTAAACTACTAGAAGTAAGTGTTTACCAGTCCATAATTATGTTGGGGTTTTTTCTTGTTTTTTTAAAGTACAAGTGTTTTATAATCTTTAATAAGCAAAGAGAACCTATTAGCTATTTATAGTTTCATTATATGAAGAAATGCATCTGAAATTTAAAACTCGTGCATATTGCATTTTATATTTGCATTCTTGTCAAGTTATTTCTTGTAGGAAGAGTAGAATGAATATAGACTATTCTTCCTAAAGGAGTTGTTTTAAAACTTGTTTATTTCTATTGGCATCAAAATTGGCACTGAATTATAAATGAACAATACTAATAATCTGATATATTTTATTGCTAGATTTGTTAATAAATGGAAAATAGTGATAGAAACATTAATATCTCTGTACTTTATTATAATTTTTTTTCAGCATCCATTCTTTCAAGGTGACATAACTCGCCGATTGACCAAAGACCTACTGGAAAAGTCGCGAAATCCTCCTCATCACTTTGACACTGTTGAGACAGATGACGAAGGAGTATGATATTTTATTATCCACACGGTTCAACATAACCGATTTAATAAAAACCATAAGAATCACAAGTGTAATAACAAGTAATCACATTACAAATGTGTCGTCATTTTAACTTTATTTTGTTTTGTCATTGGTTGGTGATTTGATGTAAATTTTCAATAAATGGAAGATAACGTCACTTACCAAAATGACGTCATTTCGTCATCTCTTTCGAGTTACATTTGAAATATTTTAGCGCGGTTCTCATTATTAAAACTTTTTAAATAATAATATGGATAATGATGACATCATTTCATCATCATTTTGGCATAGTTCTCATTATTCAAAAAACTAAATTCATAATAATATGGATAAGAAAGAAATTATTACACTTGCATGTGAGTTGCATTAATTTTACGAAACTTGGTCAACATTTTTTTTTTTTTTTAATTTATAATTTATTTACTTTTTTAATTTCAGCTATACTGGTTGTGTATGTTTTTAGCTTTGCTTGGGTGTTTAGTTGGCTCAAAATCTTGTTTCCTTCACAGATTATTTAATAAGACTAATTTATTAGTGTGATTTATTTTGTACTCTTAGGCATTTTATGGAAATCTGCAGATTTAAATGCCTAAAATACATTTTCAAAATATAAATGAACATTACCATATTTGATGTGAACTGCATAATAAAAATTTTAATACATAATTATTGTTATTGAAAAATAATGTTTGATACAACTACCTACCATGGTTTTATATATCTAATCTGTTATCTAAATTATCATCTTTAGTTTCTTGAAGATGTGCCAAGAAGGATATCTTCCAAGAAAACAGCCAGACAAAGTCAGGCAACCAACAGTATTGAATTAACAGGTAAATTTGACTTATGTTCACTATTTAATATTTATTTACTGTAAATCCTTGAACAGCTTCTATTCAAGGCAGGATTCTGTTTTCTCATGCAAAAGTTTTAAACAAAGTCAAACACCTATCTCACATTCTTTTGCTTAGAGATTGTGTGATATTGAAGGTATACAATTATTATATGAACAAACTTTCCTGTTCTAGCCATGTATCTAAGCTTTTTGTATCATTAAACAGAAGTGACCATAATTTGATTAATTTACATTGTTGAGGACAGGTAATGTATCTATAAAAGAGAAAACACTCCAAGTTTGCGAAGTTATAAAATTCTGAAAGTATGATGTTATATGATAAAAACATCAGTCCATTGAAACTTGTATATATTGTGCTTTATAAACAAGTGTTAAACATTAATTAAACAGTAAAAGATAATTTTGATACTTCATAATTCAGTACAAAATTGATGTCCTTGAATAATCTTGCTACATGTGTTTAAATAATTTACAAAGTTACTCATTTTGAGTCATTGCATTATTGGTCATCTTTTTCTTTGGTGTATCAAATGTTTTATAATATATTTGTATATAATAATGCCTTGTATTCTACAACCATTTTTTAGTTTTATTTCATTGAGGTCAAACAGCAAATTGCCTTCAACTCAGATGTTTTGCTTATTGACATTGTGTGGTGTCTAAAACATACACTATGATAGGTAATATTAAAAATAAGCTTCTGTGTCAAATAATTTTGTTTAATTGTTGAATAATAATACTTTTATATTTTTTCACAGTGAATATGAATTTTGAGGCTGCTAAGGTAGGTGCAAAAATATTTTCAGAATGTTTTTATTTATTTTTTGCATATTGATTATAAAGTATAATGCTACTTTATACTGTTGATTAATTATACTGCTACAAGCATGTGAATCCTGTATATTACTACCCAAGCTTGAAACTGTCAGGTTACGCTTATTTCTAAGTATTTCTATTGATGAATTTTTAAAACAGTGGCACGAAACTAACAATATTCAGTTTAAATTAGATACTAAAACCACATGTACTAACTGTATGATATATTTTTCCTGTAGCTCCTCAAGGCAGGCTTTTATTCCATCTTTGTTTTGATCAGTAATTCTACAAGCATGTTTAAAAGAAATTTTTATCTTAAAAAAATATGTCCATGGACTGGAGTGGACGGTACCTTCTGAGGTACATAAGCTTAAAAGTCTGGGCCCCGTTCCATGAAGCGATCTTAGCTCTAAGATCACCTTAATTGCATAACTACCTAATGCACTTAAGGTGATCATAGCGCTAAGATCGCTTCATGGAACGGGGCCTTGGTTAATAGTATTGGTCATGTCTTCCATACAGCTTATTAATAGCTTTTTAACTTTTCTCTCTTTTTTTTAAATATTTATGTTAATAGAAAATAGTTACCTGTAGTCATGCACAGATTTATTGCTTATTTTTAACATTCATATACTTTTAGACTGGAATAGTGCACAGATGACTTATTTCTAGCATCAAAATAAGTGGAGAATGGTCGTTCAGGTTGACAAGTAAATCGAGAATGGTCCTTTGTTCTTCACTAAATCTTATTAAACGACAACTGCACAACATATATCATTTGAGTGTTATCAGGGAACATTTTGTTTTCAAAATCTTGATGAGCAATATTTCTTATCAATTGAAAATTGATTAGCAACTACAGTTTAATCTATTAAAATTGTGTAGTGATCTCTGAAACTTACATAGGGAATCGCGACGCGATACTGAACAAAATACTCCCTGGTTATTCAAATATAAAATACACATACATGTTCAAGAACATGTATAGAACAGTGCTTAGAATGAATAAAACAGCTGTCTGTCTGTGAAAGGAAGAATGGAAATTGTAAACTTTTAATATTTTTCGTAACCTATAGTAAAAAAGTAAAGTTTGTTTTATTTAACGACGCCGCTAGAGCACATTGATTTTTTATCTTATCATCGGCTATTGGACGTCAAACATATGGTCATTCTGACACTGTTTTTAGAGGAAACCCGCTGTCGCCACATAGGCTACTCTTTTTACGACAGGCAGCAAGGGATCTTTTATTTGCGCTTCCCACAGGCAGGATAGCACAAACCATGGCCTTTGTTGAACCAGTTATGGATCACTGGTCGGTGCAAGTGGTTTACACCTACCCATTGAGCCTTGCGGAGCACTCACTCAGGGTTTGGAGTCGGTATCTGGATTAAAATCCCATGCCTCGACTGGGATCCGAACCCAGTACCTACCAGCCTGTAGACCGATGGCCTGCCACGACGCCACCGAGGCCGGTACCGTAACCTATAGATTACCAAACCCATAAATTACAGGCTGTCCATGCTATGCTTATCTCAGTGCCTGCCTATAATTTACCACTGCTGGCATTCTTACATTCATCACCCGCAAGACTTACTTGACGCATGCATTACTTGCTTACTAATCACTGATGTTTGTTACAGGAGACAGAGGTTTATGAGCTTGCTCAGCCATGGAATACAGCAGATGGCAAAGTAATTACGTTCACTATTATAAGACTTGCTATTTGTTAGAAATTTCTTCTTTAGCCTTTGAAAATGAGCGGTTAGTAAAGAGAGTGAGTTTGTGTATCAAGCACAGGTCATGTCATTTCTAATGCTTTTTGTAGCACACATAAATATATTGTAAAGTTTGGGTCTTTGAGGAACATAATCTTTTGATGCTAACTTATATTAATTTCCTTTTGTTATTAATAAAAATTTAATACAAAATCTCTTTTCAATGAAAGAGTCTTTATGCATTCCTGGTAATTTTGTCAAACTGATATTTTCAAAGATTGTAGCACAATGATTTTGTCTTGGTATGTCTTAATTCACTATATTTATTAATGTGATCTGGAGTAAGACATGATTCAAAAACAGTTTCTGATTTTAAAAGTATCTTGCAGTGTGATTAAAATATGTATTATGATTTTGGTAAATAATAAGTCTGCTTTTATTGTAATGGAATAAGATATCAGTTGTGCATAGTATTAAAAAAATGTTTGACAAATATGTTTTTACCGGTTTCTTGTGGTTGGTTGTCAGGAAATGTAATTCTTTCCCTAGTTCACGAGGTACATGTCTTTTCCTATTTGCATACAATGCTTTTGGAACTACTATAAAAGCCAGAATGACAACAACAACAAATTCACGCTGTTAAATAAACTAGTGTCAGTGGTTTTAAAGTCAATAAATTAATTTTTTGTTATTTGGTATAGACTGTGTTTTCAAACTTATTTAATGCAAACATTGAATTTATAGGATGACCGCTTTGACACTGCTAGGCCATGGCCAGAAGATGACCTTTCTAAAAAGTGAGTATGAGCCATTTTCACATTTTGCATGCATCTCCAGACAAACGTTTTGATCCAAGAGCATCCCAGCTGAGTGTGTCATCATTGCAGGTGTCCTAGGAAAGGTTATTTGTGTAATATACAATTCTAGATACATTGGTTTTGATAAATCCAGTTTGGGTTTTTTACATTTAAATATTTGTCTAATTTTTACCATTTGATCTATTGATACTATAGGGGTTTTTTTTGTTGTCTTTGACATAAATTTGTATAAAATACAAACTATGTATTGTTGACAGAAAACTATTTTTTCTTGTTTTTCTTTTAATGTTAAATGTCCAATTAATAATTAAGGACTTTTAAGGATATGTAACTCTTTTTGTGTTCAGACATACTTGATGCATGCTCTCACATTGCCTGTTAGAATAACTTTCTTTCAGCTGAGCTAAATCTATATATTGTAAATCAGGAAAAATAATGCATCATGATATTGGGTACACACTAAAATGCATATTTGTTATTAATGCGTCTCACAAAAAAACCTTAAAGATCACATTGCAAACAAAAAAATACTGTATTGTTTAAACAGAATTTACTTCAGTTAAACACCACCAGTTGGCATTTGTTTTGACAGCCAAACCAGTTGAATTTAGCTATTTGTGTTATTCAGTAGTAATTTCCTCCACAAAAATGACACAGTGTGGAGATATGACAATAAATCTGCTCTGTGCATAAAATTTGGAACAAACGATTTTGTCGTTTGTTAGTTATGCAAAACCAATATCAACATAAATGATGGATCGTTCATGCAAAAGCTGTAATCAGTCATCAGAAAATCTAAAAAGACGTGTTGCTTATTTCATCACTGTTTTTTGAAGAAAATAATAAGAGAACGGGCCTACATTGCTGGTGTGAGAAAGATACAATATATCCGTTTGAAATCAGCTCCGCGGTTGATACAAAGTCGGCAGCGCAGTGATACAAAGGCAGCACAAACATTAAGTTCAATGCTTCCCTGTCTATTATCGGTTCATTCAAACTGTTGTTTGGCGCCAACAAGTACTCAAAGAACTGATGGGGTAGTGTGCTGAAATGTAAATGGCAGCTTTCAAGTTGGTCCTATCATAAAAAAAAATATTATTTATTTTATTTTATTTATAATAGGAAATTTTATGAAGATAAGCTATGAAAATTGTTCATATTAGATTCTTGTTTGATTAACGTGGCCCATTAACATTTTTATTTGTATTTGAACTAGTGAAGAAAATTGTTTATGTAAACACTAAAACAGGGTTCTTACACGTCCTGGAAATCCTGGAATGTCCTGGAATTTTGTGATTTTAAAATCCAGGCCTGGAATGTCCTGGAAAAAGCATTAAATTTCATTGTGTCCTGAAAATTTAGGCCAAACATTTGGTGGTTGGTTTTTTCCGCATCTTTACTTTTGTTGTCGTCATAACGTGTCTAAATTCAGACAATTTGTGATAAAAACATTCATTCATTGAACATTTTATGTCCTGGAATTTTTTTAAAATATACAAAAAAAGTCCTGGTAATGTCCTTGGATTTTTGTGTTTTTTTCAAGTGTAAGAACCCTGTAAAACT
The DNA here is from genome assembly GCF_016097555.1 of Gigantopelta aegis. Taxonomy (NCBI): domain Eukaryota; kingdom Metazoa; phylum Mollusca; class Gastropoda; order Neomphalida; family Peltospiridae; genus Gigantopelta; species Gigantopelta aegis. Next base: position 85,905,706 of record NC_054702.1, read on the forward strand.
ATACGAACGACATATCGATTGTCTGAAATATTCAAATTTTATGCCCTGTCTACTGGTTTTAACAACAAAACAACAACAACAACAATTCATGGACTGTTTGTTTCGGTTGTCCAGAATACATTTCTTTTATTATTATTTACAGATACACTTCTAGTGGATTCTATTTTTTTTTTTTTTTTTTTTTTTTCTTGGTGGTTACATCAAGGTTAAAAATATGATGCATTAAGTTATTATTGCCCCAATACATTGGAAGCATTTTTCACATTAATACTTTGCTCACGTTAATTTCATGATTTACAGTAGTTTCACTGGAATTTCAACCAGATTTGCATATAATGGCTTGGGAAAAAATGAACTCTGCTTTGTGGATTCTGATTTTGAATATTATCAGCTGTACATGTTCAGATGTAGAATGGAAAAGATTTATGTCACATACTTCATATTTTCTTCTCAGGCATTTATAAATTGGGCAGTTTTCCAAACATTTAAAAATAAAATGATGAAGAAATTTCCTCTGTTTTTCTTGAATGCATTGTAATATTTATGTAATCTATTTAGGGCAGAATTTTAAATACTTTAAAATTAATATAAATTATATTGTTAACACAGCAGTTAGTGTTTTGCTAATTAAGCATGTCTGACTGTGATTGTTTTGTATGAAGTGGTGTACTTTCCATATCACATTATTAAATGGTTTCCATGAAGGGAATATTTTAACATGTAAGATGTGATTCTTTATTTTAACAGATGTAAACAGATTACTTTTTTTCCACAATGGCAATATTACTTTATTCTGTCTCTTTGTTTTTTAAAGCTGTTGCTGATTTACAAAAATTGAACAACATAAAATGACTGATAACTTCCCTTGAACAAATTTTTTTATTTTTTATTCCAGGATCAGATTTTTTAATACACATTTATGACTACATAATTAAAACGAATATAATAATTTGATGATGTGAAATGGAATGGCCAAATAAGACAGGATTTATAATAAAATATTTGTTTTTAATGCATTACTTTCAGAATGTTTGTGTTTGCTGACTGAACACCAAGTTTTTATTTTATTTAGATGAACATAAAATATTTTGGAACAAGACCCTGTTTCACTTCAGAAATTTTATTGAACACAATGTTAATTCATAGAAAGTTTAATATATTATGTATTATAATTTATTTTTGTGTCTTTCTGTGATATTGCTGTTGTCATATTATTGATTTTGCTAATAAGAAACATTGTATATTTGTTATATTTTTAAACATTGTTCATTAAACAAAACCGCTACAGTTATTATTGAGTGGGGATTTAATTGCACGAGTTTGCATTCCTTAAAAGAAAAAAAAATCATATGCTTTTGTTAGTTTGCATTTCTTAAATAGAAATTGCTGGAAGGTTGCTGTGATGCTAGCAGGTGTGTAGAAGAAAAAATTTAGTCCAGTTTATACTGAAAACAGCAGTATTGTTAGTAATGCCTGTGGTTATAAATTAAACGGTTCTTAGCTTGAATAATTCTAGTGTAACTTGTTTGCATCTGGTGCAGGGGTCTTAAACTTCCAATTAGCATGGCATGTTTCCTAGTCTGGAGTGAATCCTAGCATGTTTACTCCAATTAAAATAACTGTCAGCAGTAATCATTGAGTTTCAGTGCAATAATTAATATTAAAAAGTACAATAATTAATATTTAAAAGTGCTTAACGATGTGATTAATATTTCAAAATGTGTATTACGATAATGGTGTTATGTTGATTATTCAATGACTCTACTTTTTAGCAGGTCCCTATTAGAGTGTGTACAAGAAGAGCTATTACAGAGGTATTTACTAGTGATTCTTGCCCGTTGTCTGTCCTCGGTGATCAGCAAGTTTTCTGTGGGGGCTGCACGCATTGCTAACACAAGGCTAGGAAAACCAAATTAACCCTCCCATGTATTCTTTACTAACACCACTGACAATACAGGGCTCGCAATAGGAAGTAAAATATGGCCTGCTTTTATTGTTCTAAAATAGCAGGCCAAAGGAAATACGTCCTTCTAACGAAAAAACAAAGATAGCACAGGTTGAGGTGAGGGTTGGGTATAGTGTGTGAAAAACCATGACCTCCGAGATGAATTTTAGGTATTATGGGATTAAAATGTAATAGATGTCAGAATTAACAGTTAAGTAGCAGATGAGATAATTGTACAAACATCTCTATTGAAAAACAAATGACCTGCAATGTTTTTGGTTTAGCAGGTGAATTTCTATTCCACCTGCTTGGTCTAAAACAATGGACTGTTTTTCACTTTTTGCAGGATACTATTTCGAGCCCAATAATAGTCTTTGCAGTTCATATAGTCTTATTCAACTTACTGAGCTAGCACAACCAACATGCTGTTCAGTCTAGTCATATCCACTGTAGAATTGTCTCCCTTGCCGAATGTGCACGAGAACAACCACACATGGGTAGACCATCAACCTTGTTCTCAATTCTGCAGTCTATGACAGTAGCACATGTTATTTTGTTCCGTGACTCTTTAGATATCATCATGGTCATGACAGGGGTTTCCCTAGAGCGATAAGCCGACACGGCCCGTGCTCCCTTAGCCAGCCAAGTAAGCGCCTTCATGTCTGGTAAGCGCCTTAACTGCAGGACCGTGTAGGCTTAATTTGTAACATGTATACAAAACAATGGAGCTGTGATCCGTAACGTCATTCACCACACATTATCACACTTCCATTTGGTATCTCTGCAATTCTTTAGATGTTCACTTTGAGGTCCATTGATCGCACCATTTTAATTGTTGGCGGGCTTGTGCTGGTCACGTGGTACAGGTGATCGGCTACTACTAATCCGCCAGATAATGCTTGTTGTAATAATGTCTGTATGCTTGGGAATTACGCATCAAGACAAATCAAACAAAATACCTATTAATTGAATAAACATCTTTGAAGGTGAAATTCTTGAGTAAAACATGTCACCATTATTTTAATTTTGTAAAGTCTTTGAACCAAAGTAATAAAAACAAACCGACACTGCATGTCAATTTGAATACACATGCCAGTTCAGGGCCAAAAGACATGTCGGCTATCCCAAGGGCTGAGTTCAGCCAGACCAAGCGAAAACAAAACGTTCGCTACACTGGTTTGTGCACTTCACGTTAAACCAAATGGACACGACGGACACCAATCAAATAGTTCGTTGGCTGAACTGAGGAAAGCTCTCGGCGTAATATACGTCACGCTTCAGAGTCAGCTGACACCCATGTGTCAAGAGACATCGTTGCGGACATGAACAATACGATTACACGGAAGTAAATCTTGATGTAAATGTGTAGAAAAACAATAGTTGTTTGCATCAATGAATACCTAACTGCAGTTTCGTTATTTCCTTTGTCTTTGTTAATTTTGTACCTATGGCCGAGAGCACGCACTGAGATCGCGATCGCAGGAAATGAACATGCAGTATTTATACAAATTGCAGTTAAATGTACACTGAATTAGTTTACAATAATCATATTTGTTAGATAATGCTAGATATGTATTTGTTAAACTGTGAGGTGACAAGCATTTAACACGACGCTGAAATCAACAGCAACAACATCGCGCAAATTATGAAATTGTTGGGGGTGGGGAATTGATGGGGTTTTTTTTTTTTAAGTTTTAACAACACCCCCCCCCCCCCCCCCCCAAAAAAAAAAAAACCCACAAAAACAACCCCAACATGATTTGATGGATTGAAGGCAAACACTTAACTGTTTTCAACCCACTACCCCACTTCTTTTGGCTTGATTTTTGTGTTATAATGATGCTATATATGTAAGCGCCTTAAAAAAATCCTGGGGAAAGGCCTGCATGAATGCAGGAGTTAGGAAGGGTCGACACACATTCGACCGCTTCTATTTCTGAGTATGGCAGTATGCGCAGGATTCAGACAGTTATTGCGGGACAGCAAGTCATGTTGCTGTACAGGGCCACGAGGGTGGGGGGTAACCTCTATTCTATCTGGTCGCTAGTGCAAGCTGTGACAAGAGATCGTTAAATCCACCAGCTAGGTAGTGATTTAACACTTGCCCATTCAATAACAATAGTTCTTTTCAAGTAATGGTATGGTGTCAGATAACCACGATGTACTATCTGGGGCTGTGTCATTTTTATTCCATTTACCTGATGAAATATTTTACCTCACTTTTCTTTGTGTAATGGATTTTAATGTGAATTTGGGTTTGTAATCTATTGATATTAAAAGTTACTTTGACTATTTTACCTCGTATGTCGTGGTTATCTGACACCATGCCATTATTACTTGAAAATAACCACTGTTGTTAAATGGGTAAGTGTTAAATCACGTCCGTTATATAATATTGGTTGTGCTAGCACAGCAAGTTGAATAACACTACGTATTAGAAAATTTGTTTCTAATTTTCATTATTAATTATACTTACCTAGTGCTAGCACAATCAAGGTAACCTCCCACCCACCCCTATCGATGATAGGTTGATGGTCTATTGTTTCTAATTTTCATTATTAATTATACTTACCTAGTGCTAGCACAATCAAGGTAACCTCCCACCCACCCCTATCGATGATAGGTTGATGGTCTATCCATGTGTGGATGTACTCATGCACATCTGGCAAGGGAGACAATTCTGTTGTGGAGGTTATGACTAGCATATTGGTTGTGCTAGCACTAGGTAATTATGAATAATAATGAAAATTAGATACAAATTTGATAAATTTATGCTTTGTGATGTACTTAATTTATTAATACATTTTAAACAGAATTGTGAAAAACAATAATAATAAAAATAAGGTAACTAATTGTTTTAACTATACAGGTATGTCTATTAATATTGCAAACATAATGGTAGTTTAAGACAAGCCTATATTTAAATTCTTAATAGACAGTTAACTTTTGGAAAGGCATCAACAAAGTTGTTGGGGTTTTTCGCCTAAAGTTGGCCATATATGTTGATGATTATCATATGCATGATAACCATTTAAAGCTGCTAATTATGAATAATTTGCAGCTCTCCTTGCATGTACATATTACTATTTAAAAGCCAAAAGTCAAGCAGCAACATTAACATAATTTACAAGAAGATAAATATCCATATGGCAAATTTTGTTTAATAATTTAAGTTTGTATCAACAAATATATCTAATGTAAGTGCGCTTCTTTTCTTCATATATAAAAGATATTGTTATATTTTGGTAATATATTACAAACAAGTCTTAAAGGTAAAAGAATGAACATGGAAAGTGAAAAATAATTTTAAAAGTTAGAATCCTGATTATAGATTTGAAGATGACGACATTTTCAAACAGTGTGTTCTAAAACTCAAGCAGACATTGTACGATTTTACTAATACGTTAGTCTTTGACTGTCTGGTTCTTCTCTGATCTTTCTAATTTCCCGTTCCAGGGCTCAGCGGAATAGTATAGTATTGGAGGAAAACCATTCTTCTGAACAGTAAGCCACTCTGCTCTGTCTCTCTGTTACTCCTCTCTTCCTCTCCATATAATCTCTTTTCCTGCTATAACAATCAAGTTCATTTCTGCTGAATTACTGTTCAAGTTCATTTCTCCTGAATTACTGTTCGCTGGTTCAATTAATTAACTTTGATCTGTATAACTGTTTGACCAATGTGCAGCTGTACCTTGTTTGATTTTGAACAGGAAGATGTATAGAAATAACTAATGATCTCACGTTGATTTTCTTGCTGGTTTTCAATGATATTCAATAAAGAAAAATTATTAAAAAATTGTTGATGAGGTGTAGTTCAGTGACCATGATTGCAAAAAGACCCTATATTGTTGAGAGGTAAGCAATGGTAATTCAAAAAATGGTATGGTGTCATGTTGCAACTAACGGTACTGGGATTTATATTATACAAGTAGTAATGGTAGCAGTAGTGATGTAGTCAAAATAACTAGTTGACAGTAGTTGTAGTATTTTCAGTCTACAGCAGTAAAGAGGCAACGCAGTAGCAGCTGTAGTAGTAGTATAACCAAAGTAGTTATCTCACATGTTACAGGCTCATAATCCAGTGGTGGAGGTGAAGGGGGATTAAAAACATTTGTTTGTGAAGATCCCTCTTGACGCTTACTTTAGTTGAAGTAGTTGCATGGCAGGTATTAGTTACTGCAGCAACCCCAGCAATTGCCCATGACAGTCGGCAATGCTGTGGAGTTTTTAATCTTCCACAGCATTTTTTTTGCCTTGGGCCATATTCAGGTGTTTTTTTCCAATGACATGTAGTTTTTTTGCCGTGGACATTTTCTTAATTGCAGGGGTTGCTGCAGTTACTGTGTATATATTATAGTATATGTAAGAATAAAATAGTAGTAAGTAAAATTTTTTTACTATATAATCATTTAGTAGGAGCAGTTACTAGTAGTAAATGTACTGTCGTACCATAGTATTTATTAGCAGTAGGAGTAGCATATTTATTACTATTAGTAATGGTTGTAAAAACCACAATATTTGTAGATATTTAGATAGTTAATTAGATAGTAACAGAGCAAGTACAAGTGGTATTATAGTCAGGTAGTATAAATAGTGTGTATGGGACACAAGATGTCAGATACACAATCGAAGATATTCTTTTAGCCAGTATATTACTTATAAATTTTGTTTTATTTGAGGGTATCTGCACACCTGCTTTTTATCACAACCTTCAATATAGCTTGGAGGGAAGGGGTGTTAAATAGATATAATTATTTTTATATGTTACATTGTAATAACAGATTTGGTTTCTGTCAGCATATAGTGGACTAAGGTGTGTTCTGCTATATAATATATATATATGTATATATTTTTAATGTTTCTCAGCTGTGTTATAAGTATGTATTTTTGTAGACTATTACTGAAGATGTTGTTCATTTATTTGTTGTATGTCTTCTCATTTTGGTGTTGATGTTTTTAGTACTAGTTTTTACAGTGATGATGCAGCTAATGCAGACTGGAGCATTTTTGGTAATACATATACAATACAACCAGATATATACATGTGCAATATGACTAGATAATGTATGTCGTTATCCCTTGGTTAGCTTAGAGTAAATACCCACTAAATTGAGATATTACTAATTTGTTTCTGCAGGTCAACACTACCAGTTCAACCGCCAACTCCACCTCCAAAGGTAACTATATCATGTCATTAATTTACTGGTGATGTAGCAGTACTTTGGTTGATTTCATGAAATCATGCCTTAATTGTTCATTGTCTGTAATGATGTTGATATGTTTAGTATTAAAGGACTATTTGTACTGGTAAGGAGTTTTGGTAATAAAAGTATTTTTAAAACAAAATTGGATATAAAAGACATAACAATGGTCTTAAATACTTATTTTGGAATTAAAGGCATTTAAAAAAATATTGCGAAAACTGTTTTAAATAATCCAACAAATTGTGGTACCTGCATGTTACACAATTAAAATGTAATGTGTTGTTTTGTCTTCCAGCCTGCCAACCTGCTAGACAACGTGGACGGAAGACCCGAAGAAGAGCGTCTCGAGGATCTCGGACCGGACGTGGAGAGCCTGATTGACCGCATGTTGACCCTCGACCCCCAGGCTCATCCAGCAAGAGACTTCCCCATCAAGGAAGACACCCCTCCAGCACTTCCACCGAAAATCCGCTCACATGAGAACGGTGACGTGAAGCATGCTGCGGACGGCGTTGGTTCCTCACATGCTGAACCTCCCCCCACCATTCCTCCACGCACCAGGTCAAAGAAAGATACTGTAAGGGTTGTAGATGTTCCACATTTGTTTTTTGTGATAGCAGCTGCGGGTAGTTAAGGCGGCAGATAGTCACGGCTTTGTCTGTTGTTTCCATCTGAACTTTGTATGTCTCATTCATCTACTCCATCAGAAATATTTGCTTACATCTGTCAGGTGTTTTCAGTGGATACTTTGATATTTTAATGTTTTTTAATTTAAATATTTTATTTAATAAATAAAACTGAATGATGGTGTTTAGATATAAAATCAAGTCTATATTACCTGAGTTATGGCCCTTTCTCGCATTACATATCACAAGAGGAAGGGCATCTATGGGCATTTTTATAAGTGAGGGTTTGTTTTTTTGTTTTTTTACAGTTAAGTTTAATGTTTGGAGTTTCCTGCTCTCGATTACAAAATATTAAAGGATTCCAAATATTGATTATACTGGTGCATTTTGCAGTTTGAACCCATGTAATATGTTCCTTTTAACAAAATTAACATTTGGGGTTGGGCAAATACATTATTGTGTATTTGCTTAGTTTATTTTAATTTTTATTAACACTTTTTAATGTAACCAAATTCCTTGAAGTTTTTTCGATCACGTTTTATTTATGCTTATTTTTCTAATATTGTTTAACTTTAATTATTTCTCTTTCCTTCCATTTTTTTTTTAACTCTTATGTTTGTGCTTTACTTATGTTTCAGGAGTCTGCACAAACTGATGTGAGTAACTGCATGAATAATTTATATTCCTTTTTTTTTACCTTATCTTGGCTTTTTGTCACATTTTTCACTTGTCTGAATCTTTAGAACAATTTGGTTATCTGCTTATTGTATTTAAAGTTTCAGTTTGTAAGATAGTAATATTAAATGTCTGCCTTACTTCCCAAAATACAGTTAAACCCATCTAAACCAGACACCCAAGGAGTCGAGTAAAAACTCTGGTTTTAAGTGGTATCCAGTTCAGAGAGGTTATGTTTTGTAATGATATTTAAAAAGTGGACCATGAAAAACTTCCAGTTTTGAGGGAATTGAAATCTACAGAGAATCGAGTTTTGAGGGTTTTCACTGTATATAAATTCACATACATGACATTTATACTGATTTAAATGTTTGTCTATGCCCCGTTCCAGTGTTTTCTGTCATCAATTCTAGTTTGGCTTGATAAACTACAAAAATGTCCATGCATTTGAAATTATATTTTCTTCAATAGTTATCTCTACATTTTTTATGTGTAAAATTATAAAAATTTAAATAATAAGAATTTCTAACTCCTTGAGCAGACAAATGTCTTCACTATGGATGAGTATTGTTCTGTTATTTTTATCTTGAACACTATTTTCACATAAAGATAGAACATTTTTTTACATTTCCAAAACCCCCATTAACATATTGATGAAATGGTGTATAGGCATACTCCTGGTTTTTATATATAAGACAAGAAAAGAAATATTTGTTTAATGAGACCATAGCATATTTTTAAACTGCAGCTATTTGGTGTGTAACTTACCATTATTTAACACTTGGTTGACAAAAATAGTGGAGACCTGCTGTTGCACTTAGATAGCTACCAGCAAAGCAGTAAGCTATGTACCATAGACTTTGATGATTGGTTGGGATGGGGAAAAAAACAAGCCCACAGAGGATGATAGATCCTGCGACCATCATACCTTAAACGAGCACTCTACTACTGAGCTACAAAAATGCTTTGTACATTGGAACTAGAGTAATTCATCACATTACATAAATGTTATTTATACTATAGTCACAATATAGTTATGGTTATATCAGGCTTTTTGCCTAACCCTAAACTTACCCCATTTTCTTTTTGGGGGAGGTCCCCCACTTTAATACCCACTGTTGACTGGTTGCATTCAGTTCCATAGCACCATACCCAAAAATGTCTTTCTGGCAGAAACACTGCATATTAGGCATCCTGCTGTTATCTTTGGAGTTGTACACTGCTATGAATGTAAGTTAAAAACGTAACCTGCTAGTCAGAACAAAGTATTATGAAGCACACTAAACTTTAGCTGACATCCTTTAGCTCATGTCCCCAGTCTATGATTTTACAGATTTATATACCATATTAATTCTGATTCAGCAGAATTCAAATTCTGTTAGGTAATAGAGAACTGCATGAAAAGACATTAACATTTTGCATGCTAGTTGCATGTTTGCTTATGGGACTATTTGTAATCCATGTATTCAGATGTCACAGATGCAATGGATGCTTTTGTTTGTTACAGACCAAGCCCCGACCGGTGAGCAATGGTCTTCCACCAACTCCTAAAGTACATGTAAGTCTTTTTCAACTTGATACACAAACATGCAGTTTAATATAGCTTAATAAATGTTATTTTTGCTTCTTGTTTATTGCACTAGTTTATTGTCTGCAATACTATATAGAGGATTCGTCATGAGTATTTTTTAATATGGAAAATATCCACTGAGTCTATGTTAATCGAGTAGCGAATTCTATTTATCTTATAACACTTCTAAAATAACATTTTAATTAAATCACAGTACTAAAGTCTCTGCCATTGGTAATATGACGTCATTACAATTAGCACAAATTAGTTTGACGTCATGCATTTTAACTAAATCTTTGAAAACATTTACGCTCAGATACACAAGTCTTGTTGACTTGTAAGCAAATTTGCATACCATTATTAACCGGGTTAATACACTAAAATTATCACATGGGTTTATGACATGGATATCACGGGTAAGTTATAGGATAAATATAATTATATACATGTGTATATCACGATGTTGCTTAGTGGTTAAGTAGTATGTTCTTGTCAGGGGCATAGCGTGGTTAGACCTGGGGGAGAATGAATAAATGTTTAATGACACCCCAGCACAAAAATACACATCAGCTTTTGGGTGTCACAAATGGCAAGTATATGAAAATATTATTTATATATATTTATATAAAACCACAGTATAAGGAGCTGTGGGTGAAAAGTATAATACAATACATAAAATCAAGGTAAGTACATTTTAAAACTTTGTATAGAAGTCAAAGTGTTTTAAAAACTTTCCAATTAATTCTGGATGGAATTTTAAAAATTCCAAAACATTTCTGTTGCCAAATATATCATTTCTCGTCGGCTTGAGATGATCACACTCCACCAAAATGTGGAGGGTCCTTCTTTAAAATAAATGAATGCGTCAAATATGTATGGCCGATGCGGGCACGGCACAAGACTACTTCATCCTTCCTGTATCGCCTGTAGGATGACTGCCACTCTCTCAGGACTGCCTTGACAGAATGAAGCTTGTTCGCAACTGCACCTTCCTAATCGTCTTGCCAAGTCGAAAAGATATATTGGTTAATATGAAATTTAAAATCACTGTAGGGGACACCAACATGGACACGGGGCAAGTTCAAAGCAGACTTGGCAGCAACATCTGCCTTTTCGTTACCCTTAATGCCAACATGGCTGGGTACCCAACAAAATATAACATCTTTATTGACAATTGATAAAAAGACACACTTTCGTATCACCATCCCAACCTGGGGGAGAGTTCAAATATGATCCTAGTGGACCCTTTTGTTTATATTTTCCCTGGACAACTATATGAATAGCTTAATATTGCACTGTAAACCCTCTCACGCACCCCAGTCCTATATACAATAAATGAGTATGATAAATAAGAAATGTATGTTCCACTTTAGAATATTTTAGAACTCAGAAAGGTGGGTTTTTTCAATTCAGATCTGTTGGGTATGTATACTATATTACTGTTGTCACTCCTTGAATAGAATATGTTCTTGTATTTCTTTTTTAACTTCTAATTTATTTGGTGTTAGGATTTATTTGGAGTAATTCATATGTTTAACAGGTAAGTGTGGGTGTTGTGCAAACATCTTTATTTTATCTTAAAGTAGATTGTTTGATGAGCATTTTTCTATTATTTGTTGTTTTTGGATTTTTTTGCAGATGGGAGCTTGTTTTTCCAAAGTCTTCAATGGCTGTCCAATACATATTAATTGTACAGCTAGCTGGGTGCATCCTGATACACGAGGTAAATCAGTAACACTTAACATTTTTTATTCGTTAAAATTATCACGCTTTCATTATTATTAATTTTTGTTTACTGTTTTGAAACTTTTAAAATTGTTTTATATAATATATACATGCCAGAAATGTCTTGAAGTTGTACTCTAGATGAAAAATAATGATGACAAATATTTCCCATAATTTTTTTTTTTTTTTTTATTTTTTTTTTTTATTGTTGTTGTTTTTTCCAGATCAGTACATTTTGATCGGTGCTAACGAAGGTCTTTATACACTAAATCTGAATGAGATTCATGAATCATCTCTGGAACTAGTAAGTTGCTTGTTTTGGGGTTGTTTTGTTTTTTAATGTTAGTGTTGTTTATTGTTTAATTTAACTTCAGGTGAATGTTGTTAAAACAGGGTTCAGTATTACATGCAGCAAGAATGCTGTCTAGAATCTCCATTTCCTGCCTGCTCTAAACTTGCAAGTGTTGCTGCCACAAATTTTAATAGAGAGTCAATATAAAATATAAAAAAGGTCAATTTCAAATGAAAAAAAGATGTCCACTTATTCAGTCTTCTGTAAAAAACAATTCCATAATATTTAAGTTTAAAACATCCATGTAAGATGTACTAGATCAGTAGTTGTATATTTAGAATGGTATTTATTCTTGATGACCCTACAGTAAAAACCATCCACCACCATCTTACAGGTTTAATTCTACCTTTATCTGTGCTGTCCTGGACAATTATCTGATATATCTGCCCTCAAAGTGGAATTCAGTCTGACAGCAGATATATCAGACTACCTGGATAAGTGCTTGAATTTCAGGAAAATAATTAAATGCCACAAAAGTTATAGTTTAATTGTGTGAAGTTATAGTTTCAAAAAACAATATGAGACCGAAAATGTTAACTCGCAAACCAGACTCCTTTGTTTGAGATTTGGACAATGCAAGCAATTATGAATAAGTCTAGATGTAGGCATGACTGGATTAAAAAATAGTGACATTAAAAATGTTGCTGCCTTGTAAGTAAAGTTGCTGCTTACTTGTAGTCCTGGTACTTGCTGCCTTGTAAAAAAAACGTTTATGTCTAAACCTGTTAAAAGTTATTAAGTTCCAATGAAACCAGGTTTGGAGGAAAGTTAAAACAATACGCATATTTATGGACCACTTATTTTTATTGAATTAGGTTACAAGAAATAAAATTATTTTAAATGTAATTTGACATGTATTTACAGATAAAACTACAACAATAACTTCAGATTATAGTATTTTTCTTGAATTAAACATACATATATATACATTCAGTGTTTGACTGTTATTGTGTTATAAAAAGTATTGCCATAATAATGTTAATAACTGGTATGTTTCAGGTTCAAGCAAGAATGTGTACATGGCTATATGTGATAAAAGATATGCTCATGTCAATATCAGGTCAGTGATAATTTCAGCACTACTTTTGTTACAGGCTTTATTTCATAGGACATAGTACTAAGTGTAATATATTTATTTTTTTAGTGCAAAGCAAAAATAATTAAATCACAACCACTATGTGAGATTTATTCATGCTCATCGGGGAAACTCATTCTCTCTATTTTCAAGTTTTAAGCTTTGTTTTAAAACTTCTCATAACAAGATCTGGTCTGAGTTTTTTAATAGTTAATGTTGATGTAGTGACCAAAACAAATTCCTTGTAACTTATTGGACCTTTTTCTTTTTTCTCTTTTTTAAAATTACTTTTTATACTTTAATAATTGTGTAAATGCTTGTGATAGCTTTTAACTCCCATGTCTGATTTATAATTGTACATAGGTTTCATTTGAACTCACTTTTTCAAAACTATTATGTAGTCTTAATTTTGAAATGACACCTTTTTTCCAGGAAAAACTCCACACCTATACAGACATGATCTGATTATGTTACACAGTAAACAAACCAGCATGTTTTCGTTACACATGAACAAAATTCCAGAGAAACTTGTTCCAAGGTATGTGTTGTATTCTTTTATCTTTAAAAGTCAGCAAATGTACCAGTGTTTATAACATAATCTTATGACTAAAGAATTAATGAGTTTATTGTTTCAGAACTTTTTTCTAGATTCAGACTAACTTTTAGAGAATAACTTTTGTGTTATTAAAATATTACATGTGTGTTCCAGGTGTCCATTATACATTAATATATGTGGCTTTTTGACAAAAGTTGGCAGCGATATCTACCAAGCAACCCCAGCAATTAAGAATATGTCTACGGCAAATAATTTGCCATAAACAAATAATTGTCCACGGCATTTTCCACAATTTTTCCGTTAACATGTTTGCAACTCTGGATTGTAAGTAAATTTGAATGATTAGTTTGTTATTTGTGTTGTTTGCCAATATGCTGTAAGATTTAGTCACATCAGTGGCGGGATTCGTTGATTAAAAGTGACATAACAGTTAACACGTTAATGACACATGAACGTTCAAGAAAAATGGGGTAGTAAGGGATGACAATTCATCATATGCAACATAGTTAGTCTGCAGTGACGTGCCAGTTCAATCTTTATATTTTAATTATATTACATCAAAGTGTCAGAATATATTTAATGCGATATATAATTAAAATAATTTTCTTTAATAATGGCATAATTTCTGTTAGGAAATCTGTCACCAAGATCAAATGCCGTCCTTTCCAAGCCCAAGTAAATCGGTAAAGTTTGTTTTGTTTTTAAGGATTATGCCACTCGGCACCAGAAAAGGGTACCATATTTTGCCAATATAAATGACACAGAAATTTTGATTAAACTATCAGAACGATCTCTCTCTATATATGTATATCTACAAATATCTCCTCATCAGGCTGACCATAACACTTCAGGTGACTTGTAGGAGTGTATGTTAAACATTTTACTGAAAATAAAACATCGTTAATGCACCATAGTCACAGTTCAACGATGTATAAGCTGTCACCCATCTGCAATCCAGTGGTCCCTGCAGTGCACATGCTATGAACAATCAACAGATACTCACTTAATGCTGGTAATTACATATATTTACGATCATGCACGTTGACTCTGAGATTCAGATATTTAGTAATAATGGTGCAATTACTGTTTCAATACTTACTTTTCATGTTTTCAGTTCACAAAGTATATTTTATTTTTAACAATAAGGAAAAATTACATCTTGAAAAAAAATCCAGTATAGTCCATGGTGAAAACAATTACACAGAGAACAAAAATCTCCACGGCATGGCTGATTGCTGTGGGCAATTGCAGGGGTTGCCAAGTACAGTGAAGTACTGTAAATAAGTAAAGTAGTTGACAATGGAGTTTGCAATAGCTGCCTTCTGCTAGCTTGTGATGAACACTGTATGTTCAAAAGAAGGGATGGGTGGGTGATTGTTTTGATATGTTGACTATTTTTTTGTATTGTGCATATTAGTAGTATTAGTATTATTATGTTTTCTTGTTGTAGGAAGTTACAACCAACCACTAAAGTGCCTGATACGAGTGGATGTTGGAAGTGTTGTGTGGATAATATTATTATTATAATGTTTCCTTGTTACAGGAAGTTACAACCAACCACTAAAGTGCCTGATACGAGGGGATGTCGGAAGTGTTGTGTGGGTCGGAATCCATATAATGGTTACCGCTACCTGTGTGGAGCCCTATCAAATGGGGTCATCCTTATGCAGTGGTATGAACCACTCAACAAGTTCATGCTTTTGAAGGTAAATATCTCTGTTTCATTGTGCTGTGCTCATAGTTGGTCTTTGATTAATAGAGAATATAGATTTGATTTGATCGTCGTTGTGTAAACTACTTAGATCATGCTCAATAAAAGTTATCTTCATTAGTTGGTTAATGATCAACTTAGAATATAATTATTTATATTATTTAATTTGTGAAAATAGCCTCAAAGCTACATAAGGACCTCTAGCTGTAATTATTTTTTGTTTGATTATGTTTGAAGCTATTAAATTTAATCAAAATTACAATCTTGTTAAAAGTTAAAACGAGCATGGTATTATAGACTACAGTTTGTATGTATCCTTACAGAAACAGCACCTTAGTGTGAAGCTGTGCATACATCAGTATGTAAAGGAGTTCAAAATTGAGGTTCATGGAGTTATGAACGTTTTTGGGGGTTTTAAGTTACATGATCTAATTTGGACTAATTTAAGCAGTTATAACAAAACAATTTTTAAAGATTGGAATTATAAGGTGGTGATGTTTTATTTCTTCATTGACTGCAAAATGTCTGATAAAGAAATCCAACTGTGTAGGATGAGTCATACGAAGTAAAGCTCAACAGCTTTTGTCATTTTCTTTTGAGATTTTGATTACATACATTTATTACATTCAAAGTGAATGTTACTTAATTTTTAGACTTTCGAAATGGAGCAGATGCCGGCTGAACTTCCTGTGTTTGAGATGTTCATTAGCCCAGAACTTGAGTACCCGATGGTGTGTCTTGGCATTAGTAAAGGGTAAGTTGAGAAAAGAAAGAAATAATATTGTTTAATGGTGCCCCAACAAGTTACAAACTATGGCTATTTGGTGTTTAATGACCAATTGTACCTCAGGTGAGTGCTCTACCACTGAACTGCATTCTGTCTTTTTAAAATGGGTTGATGCCAACTGGAATTAGCATTCTTAGTCACAATTATTTTAGCATTAGTAACGGCAGCATCTGATGGTGGGGGTGGGGGGGGGGGGTTGTAGTAGAACAGAAAGGTAATAAATAGTTTTAAAAACCAAATTAAATTGTAGAAATTAAGGGAAGTTATTTGAATATTAAATATTTTAGAGATAAACTTTTAAACTATTTTTTTGTAATTTTGGTCCTCTATTTTTCACTTCTCATTTGCCATTTGTTACTATAGAAAGAATATTTATTTCATAACTGGGGACCTTCTTTATTCAAAATGTTCTTTAATAATATTCTTTCTCCTTTTTTTTTTCCTTTTTTTTTTTTTTGCAGACCTGACCGAAATCACATAACATTTAATGTGATTAACCTGAATTCAGCATCCAGCTGGTTTGCAGATTTAGAAAATTCAGGTATGATATAGGCAAATTATATCAAATATATATATCTAAATTAACTAATTGAATTGATAAATTTAGAAACTGATTGAAAACTTCAATTATTTTACTAATGGAATGATTTTAGAAATTATAACCTTTTTTTTCTTCTCCATTTTGTGTTAAATTTCTTTACAACATAAGTTTCCTTATCATTATCTAATAAAGTACACTCGGGTCATATAAATATTAGTTTAAAAAAGACGTACGGAAACACCCAGTTATATTTTCATCAAAGTATTGAAAAGTATTGTGAATTGTTTTTACAGGAGAACCTTTGCCAGTTGTAAATGTAACACAGATGGAAAAAGACACAGTGTTGGTGTGTTATGGCAGTAAGTATTATAAGTTTTATATGAATTTTAAATAATTGTTTGGTTTAATGTGTGTGTGTGAGGGGGTATCTATACCAATTACACAATATTTACAGAATATAAATATAGATAAAATACACATAATTATTATAGGTTTTAAAGGAAAGAAATGCTATTTTATATTTCTTATAGTAAAAATTGTTTTTATTGTGGTTATTTTGACCTTCAAATTAATATTTATAATTATGTATATACTAGCAATACTAATGTAATGTAATTAACATTTATTTTCAGATTTTGTGAAAGCTGTCAACATGTCTGGCAAATTAAAATCCAGTAAACGCCAACAAGCAGAATTACACTTTGATTTCCCTGTGGAATCTCTAGGTGAGTACACATTCTATAAACTTTATGCTTCCTGCTGAATTCTGTCTTCCGTGCAGAGACTTGTTCTGGCCAGAGCTCCACATGTGGTGTATGTTAAAAACTATGGTGTATTATCCTGTGTGGTACATATAAAAGATCTGTCGAAAAGAGTAGCCCATGGTGAAGTAGCAGCAGCAGCAGGTATCCTCCCTCACATGGTGTGATGTTGTTAATGACTTGAGACTTTAACTTTGTTAAAGTTAACATAGCCCAGCTCAAGACTTAAATGACATACCATCATATCTGTGCATATGTTGAGCAGTAATGTTTTTATATTGATAGGGACAGACCATTGCATAAGCATAGCATCATTTATTTATGCTTCCCACACGCAGGATAGCACAAACCATGGCCTTTGTTGAACCAGTTAGGAATCACTGTTCGGTGCAAGTGGTTTACACCTACCCATTGAGCCTCTAGAGAAATAAACACATAACACAAGTTAAACGCGTAATCACTATTTAATTATGAAACAGATAATAACGATAACAACAATATTTCTATAATAGAAGAAACGAAAATGTTCTAACACAATATAACTTCGGAAAACCTCGGGCTCGTAAACAAAATCTTTCTGCGAAACATAGCATATGTGACGAGTTGTTCCGATTGTAACTAAATGGAAAGTAAAGACGGACATGGCCGATGTGTTCCAATTGAACCTACGAATACATTTATGTGGCTGAGGTTTTCCAAATACGTAATCAAAACTGGCCAAGGCATTTTGAATGGTTTTAGACTGTTCGATAGACTGGGGAAGTGGTCACTATTATGTCCTATATGGGTTTGGTTACGCAGATACTAATAGGAAACCAGTTGAAAACAATAAATAAAAAATAACTTTCCAATCTCTTACAAACATTAGTTATTTGCATTTTAA
This sequence comes from Gigantopelta aegis, assembly GCF_016097555.1. Classification (NCBI taxonomy): domain Eukaryota; kingdom Metazoa; phylum Mollusca; class Gastropoda; order Neomphalida; family Peltospiridae; genus Gigantopelta; species Gigantopelta aegis. The sequence goes on from NC_054702.1 coordinate 85,924,117, forward strand.
TACATAATACAAGATGCGGAAATTTTCAGTCGCCAGACGGGTGACATGTAATAAGGCTTTGACTTGCCTGACGTTATTTTGACTCGCCATGAGCGATCGGGGGACCATATAGTGCACACCCTGCTAGAGCACATTGATTAATTAATCATCGGTTATTGGATGTCAAACATTTGATAATTTTGACACGTTATCAGAGGAAACCTGCTACATTTTTTTTCATTAGCAGCAAGGGATCTTTTATATGCTTTTTCCCACAGACAGGAAAACATATACCCTGCCTTTGACCAGTTGTGGTGCACTGGTTGGAATGAGAAAACACCCAATCAGTTGAATGGATCCACTGACGTGGTTCAATCCTGCGATACAAGCACCTCAGGCGAGCACTCAAGCAACTGAGCTAAATTCCACTCCCTAATATCAGTGACCACCAATATTAAAATTTCAGGATTTGTTTTTGTAACCCACTTTATCTCTGCAGACAAACCTGTAATTACAGAACTTTAATTAAAAGTCCAGGGCCCGGTAACACAAAGCACTCATAACACTTACATCAGACGTACACCACACATTATGTATGGTGTACGTCTGACGTAAGTGTTACAAGTGCTTTGTGATACCGGGCCATGACTACTTAGCAAAGTGTCCAGCATTTATCTATATACTGATTGTATTGGCAATACTTTTTTAAAGTTTTGAATAGTAGAATTTTAAAGTTTTATAATTACAAACTTTGGACAACGTCACTAAACAACTAAATTTTATCCTTCGATAAATCTCAGAAAATGGCGTTAAATGGGACATCATTGCATAATCAGGTCATGGAAAGGACATTAGAAACTTATTTATGTGTATTTTTAGAAGAATAGTTGTGTTGTGTGTAATTATAAGAATTGTTTGCCATTTTTTGTGAATTTATCGATGTATCACAGTCACAAATTTAGTATAAATTGCATCACTACTGTACACGATTTTATACAAATTGTGACTGTAATACTTTTAGTCAGTCACAACCCAGTGTAATTTGCTGACACTATTCTGCTCCCCATTTACACTATAGTTTTTCAGCAGCATTAGTCATCTTTCTGTATGATTTCCATTGAACTGACATGTTTTCCTCACATATCGCATTTAAGGCCTAGCAGCCCACTTCACCTTATGTCTGTAATCTAAGCACTGATGCTGTGTAAATGCCGGAAATCAATTCCCATTATACCTTAAATTAGTTGGCTTTGTGTGGCAATCGACTGGTGATGCATTTCCTCAGTATCCAACTAGGTGCATAACACTCGGCACCCTTTTCTTTAACATTGATGATTGCTAATTGTCACATGTTTATATTGCTTACCACAGCTTACGTGCAAAAGATAATATATAGTGAAAACATTTAAAAAATAAAAGTAACAGCATCACTTGCATATTGTTTATCCACCATTGTTTCCAAGGCATATATTATTCACATCTATAAAGCAATCCAGAAGTTGTTATTCTCTTGTATAACCACTAAAATCAGTGATCGAAATAAGTAGCAAACGTATCGGTTACGTCTTGATGTGTTCATATTACATGGTTCTTAGTATTTTCTTTAGTGATGTCATTTACCTCTGTATAATTCAGGGGTGGGAATTCTCCTAGGATCCATCGTTTTCTTCTCATGGAACATTGCATTTCCTCACATTTTAATCGTCCTTGCCCCTGGACCCCTCTAGATTTCTTCTTTTTTACAGTTCACCACCCCAGACCCCTCTAGATTTCCTCTTTTTTGACAGTTCACCAATTCCCACCTCTGATAATTACAAACAATATCCAAATAAAGTATCATGTTTGTAATTACTTTTAATGTATTTCTTGTTGTGATAAACTCCCTATTTTAATTGCATTAAAGGGACACACCCTAGTTACGGCTAGTTAACTATTACGGCATTGTTTTTTGCTATTAAACCCATTTTTTCACAAATAAAATTGCACTTTACTTACCGTTTATTATTTAGAATATACATTTCCATTCACCTGAAGTGTTTTTTGGTAATCCTGGTAATCCTGGTGTTTGTAATACCACAAAATCCATTTTTCGTATAAATTTCTGGAAAACTCTGGCGCGTCTGAGAAAAAAACGTTGAGCAGACAAGGTCTAATCTATTTTTAGAGGGGATATTTCCATTTCAATGTCACAGACGTTGGTATACCACATGACCGTTATCATTTTGGTTCGGTTTGTTTTCTCGTGCACGGTTCGCGCAATCAACATCCGATTTGTTGTTGTTCATTTGTGAGATTTTTCTTCACAGTTCGTGAACATTTTCAATAACAATAAAGTTCAGACAAGTAAGTATCTCAATACAAAACGTTGCAAACCCTTAAAACCAATAATTTTGCTAAGTCCTACGATATCTGGAGAGGGGATACAACCAGGACAGAACAGTTGGAACATGTCCAGGAGAGGTGAAAAGAACGCACCCCTAGTCTGTGCGCACTCTGTGAAATTTGTCGTGACGTAGGCATTGTTGTGCTTTGAGCGACATCTACCGGTGACATCAGAATACAAACTTTCAAAATTATTTCAAGCAATTGGGACATGGGAATTCCCATGGTATTTATCGATATAAAACCTGCTTTTTCACTCCATTTGATAAAAACGTGATCTAAGTGTGTTACAGGTTTGTAGATTAACCAAATTATAATTTATTTTCGCTGGATAGAACTAGGGTGTGCGGCTTTAACATCTTGCGAAAATTTCATCCAAACGCACTGGAATTTATCGACCAAAAGTTTTGGTGTTAAGTACAATCTATTCCTTGATATAATTTGTCTGCCATCTTTGTCATTTAAAACATCTTGTTTTGAGAATACTTTTTCAGGCACGAACACTTGCCACGAACATATCTTTCAGAGCAAATAGTACTGTGGCATTGAACACATTGATATAACCCAAATTTTATATTGGAGAACCACCCACATTGAGGGTGAACCCACGTTGTCTATTAGTTATGTTATGAGAAAACAGGCAAATATAAAAGGTGGTGGGAGAAAAAGAGGTGTAATTGACAACCATGCTGGTGTTTGGTATCATCCATTCTGATAGACAACCTATTTTGCCTTCTAATGTCGACAATAGTCACTCTTCACACCCTTGATTTGGCTTCGTTAGCAATAAATATAACATATCCAATGGCGATTTTTTGATATGATATATTTGACAAAAGGTACATTTATTTATTTCATCTTTTAAAACTTAAACAATATTTTGTCCAGAATTATGAAAAATAAAAACATCCCTACCTGTAAACAGTGTTGTCTGCTCGTAAAAGTATTTTGACAAGGGTCATGGTTAGTAGATCAGTTTTTATTTTAATGTGGCGAAGCATTGTAATAATACAGCTACTTTTGAATTTGAATGAGCAAAATTGCTATTGAAAATGTTTGTTTGAACATTACTAATGCACCTTAATGTGTTTGAAAAAAATCTTGCGATTAAAAAATTGTACCTTTTACAAAATATAGATTTCAAGTGAAATTGCTGTAAGATGTGTTACATTTATTGTATATGAAGCCAAAACAAGGTTTGCAAAGAGTGACTGTTGTCAACCTTAGCTGAAATTTCTAAACTGGAGTAGTAACCGGTTACAACTGAGAATTAGAACATAACCTATGTATAACATATAATGTTCCAGTCAGATATGATGCTATAGAAGAATGAGATAATAAATAATAATAAACAAAATAGATCAAAATGTTTAAAAAAAAAAAACATTATATATATAAAATGAAAACAAAGTATTTGCTAGTTCTAAGGCAAACATTAAAAATGTTTCTTTTCAACCACATTCTGGAAATTGTCAAAATCGAGAATGACACCTTACACACGTGTACAGGGCAACTGCGTGATGCACATGCAAACTATGGAATGTGTTTCGGTGTGTTGATAAACGGACCTAACGTTCTTTACTAGGATGTCTGTGGTCAAAACATATGTTCGGTCTAATAGTTGATATTAACATTAATATTTCAGGTTCCACTACTTTTTTTTAAGAGTATATATTAATATATATGTACATGTACATGTACATGTACATGTACATACACATACACATACACATACACATACACATACACATACACATACACATACACATACACATACACATACACAATAGTTGATATTAACATTAATATTTCAGGTTCCACTACTTTTTTTTAAGAGTATATATTAATATATATGTACATGTACATGTACATGTACATGTACATGTACATGTACATACACATACACATACACATACACATACACATACACATACACATACACATACACATACACATACACATATATATATATATATATATATATATATAGTCGAATCCACTTTATTGCATATCGGTTTATAGCATAAATTGGTTATTTGCTGCACAGAACCAAATAGCATTAAATCAATACATTATGTCGCATATTTGAATAGCTTTATAAAGAAAAACATCGGTTAATTGCATACGAAAATCATAAAATGTTCCACAAACCTTTAATATTTTACCAGAAACAATAAAAACTAATATTAAAAGAAGAAAAAGTAAAAGCGGTTACTAAAACTGGCAATGTACAATGTTGACATCTCGCGCAAGGGTGGAGGAGATAAGCCAGATTTTAATCTGTATATGGAATAGGGAAAACCCCCACATACATTTGTGGGGGGAGGGAGGAAGGGGACGGGCACAGGCCTCTCCCTCAGGTTCCTACAGGGGGGAGGAGGGGCGGGCACAGGTCTGGCTTTTATTCATTATTAAATATTTTTAATTTTCTAATTAATTAATGAAATAAGCAAAATAAACACTTCGCTTCTTGTATTTTGTTCAATGCACAATAGCATCTCTAACAAAATATACTGTAACATTAGTACACTGTAGCTGAAATCTGTTGACAATTAACAGTTCCTAATTTAAGTTATGTATATTTCACCTTCACATGGAAATTGCGCTTTGCCAAGTAACACGGTTTCACCACTCAACACCCCTCAGAACAATAGGTGTGAACTGTGGAAAAGCTGTGTGCAACAAACTGCAACGTGAATATTAGTAGCTAGACATAGCATCAATAAACACAGCCACAGATTTATAACGAGAGAAAGAAAGAAATGTTTTATTTAACGACACACTCAACACATTTTATTTACGGTTATATGGCGTCAGACATATGGTTAAGGACCACAGATTTTGAGAGGAAACCCGCTGTTGCCACATAGGCTACTCTTTTATGACAGGCAGCAAGGGATCTTTTATTTGCGCTTCCCACAGGCAGGATAGCACAAACCATGGCCTTTGTTGAACCAGTTATGGATCACTGGTCGGTGCAAGTGGTTTACACCTACCCATTGAGCCTTGCGGAGCACTCACTCGGGGTTTGGAGTCGGTATCTGGATTATAAACCCCATGCCTCGACTGGGATCGGAACCCAGTACCTACCAGCCTGTAAACCGATGGCTAACCACGACGCCACCGAGGCCGGTAGATTTGTAACAATGCAGAATTAAAAATATTTGATCTTACAAAATTTATACTGTTATTTTATTTATTATTATTTTAAAATACATGTATAAACAAATGAAACACATACATGTATCGGCATTCAGACAATTTTCTGCAGTTAAGAGTAAGATAGACTGTCCACAAGGCATTTGTAAAGTTTACCGTTGGTTATAATCTGGAAGTGGGGCTCTATTGGATAATCGGTTATACCGGTTATTGGCATAAATTTAACACACACCGGGGCTATGCAATTAAGCGGATTTGACTGTATATATAGATATATATAGATATATATATATATATATATATATATATATTATATATAGTAAGGTACTCTTATAATGAACCACTTTACAATCAGTTCGTTCTATGCAGCAGTTAATTTTAAGCATGTTCATTATAAGTGTACTTTACTGTGTGTGTGTGTGTGTGTGTAATATATATATATATATATATATATATATATATATATATATATCCAGTGGGTTTATGGTTAGCTTATGATTTATAGAAATTTAAAACATTGTTTAAATGAGACCATGTGGAATATGCATTTAGATGACACTGTGGTTTTAAATACTTCTGTACTTGTTAAGAATACATCAAATGGAATTGGCAGGATATTGTTCACTGATAACTGAGAATTATTATGAGCATAAGCATTTATTCAGTTTTGAAGTAATAGTTAGAGGACGAGAAACAATACTTTATCGGCGTATAAAGGTAGTGTCGCACGAGACAAAGGCGAGGCGTTAGCCGAGCGTTTTCTCGTGCGACACTACCTTTATACGCCGATAAAGTATTGTTACTCGTCCTCTAACTGTCTTAGAGCAGAGCCAAAATCTCGTGCAGCAATACCGCTTATAAAGTGAATGTCTGAAGTACTTTATCGGGATATAAATGTACTTCACGTGACCAAATATGAAGCTCCCATTGGACTAGAAATTCAACTGTGCTCTAAATAACATATATAGCTGTTAAAAGTCACTATATCAAGGATAAAATTAAGTTTTATATAGAAATAGCATACCATGATGTTATAAGAGGACCACATACATATAAGACATGGTATTACAGATTTTATTGATGATTCACAAAAAGGATTGCTTTAACTTGGTTACCCATGAATAACTACATTTCATTTGATACTTTACACCCATTTTGAGTCTACTTTTTAGATTTCCCAAGGTAATGCAGAAGTCATGCTTTCCCCCTTATCAATTATTTGTTTATCTTTATTTTGTTTGTGTATTGATATGTATGCTTGGTATAGTAACCCAGTAGACCATAATAGCAACAAGTTATTTATAGCCAACATATTATTGAAATAAATATTTAATATTTAATGAGCCTGCCTTTCCCTGAACATGACACTGCAAACACAAGACCATACACATGTATGTGCATCTGTTGTAGTAACCAGACAAAACAATGATCTGCAACACACCTATTCTGTTTCATTGATGTCTGCTATACATGCACCTGAAGTTCCATCACATTCTTGGTTAGCAGACGGAAAAGTCAGAATAAAATCAAGAGAAAAAAATAAAAAACCCAAATCATTAAGCATAACTTAGAAACTAAGAACATGTTCTCTCTCTCTGTCTTTGTCTGTCTGTCTGTCTGTTAATTTGTATATGTTGAACTTTTGGTGAAACAAATATAGATTAACATAATAACGACAACTAATATTTTTGGTATTCTACTGATCATTTATGGGGCATTTTATATATAATATACATATCTTTTCAACATAGCTATTGTTTTCATATTGGGGTGTCAGACATTCATAATTAATTATTTAGGTTTTCTTTTCTTGTCAGGGGATTTGCATGTTAACGTAACATTTTTGTTTGCCCTTTGAAGTTATTGTGTTCTTTAAAATTTTATGTTCAAATCAACTTTGTAATTATTATCGCCTGAAATATTAACATCTTCATTTGTTCAGATCATTGTTTGTGTTATCATAAACAGTGTCTCTATGGCCTGAAGGTGGCAAGCTAGTAATCTAAGTTGAAGTAGTTCCTGCGGCATACTTAATATTTTATTGACAATTATGTCATGGAAATACATTTAATTGCTTTGTCTTATTAGTTGGCAGTTTTCTTGTAGTAATCTTGGTATTTACAGGTTGCATACAATTTAGGTAGCACAACCTTAGAGAAATTGCCCTGAGTTTGCCATCATTATAATTAATAATTAAATTAGAGCCATTATAATGACTAAATTTACATATTAAATTAAAAAATGTGTTTAGGATATGAATGTTTGCATTTCCAATGACTTTATGGTAAAATTGGATTTTACCATAAAATCATGAATGCTGATAAAATAGAAAAATAAGTGGGTTTTTTTGTTTGTTTGTTTGTTGGGGGGGGGGGGGGGGGGGGGGGGTCTTTTTATAAAGAACTGCAAGAAAGTTCAGACATCTTTCAGGGCTCGAGCATAAGAATTTGTCTCCCACGACAATTAAAAAACCAATTGTAGTGGGTGAAATTACCCACCAACGCACATTTTTAAAAACGTGATTTTTGCAGCAAATAAACATGACTTAAAAGTTGTTTTGTTGTATGCAGACATATTTCAATGGCAGATTATGTACACCAGGTGTATACATTTTGCCATCATTGAGGAGCTTGACCGATGGCACAAAAATGCTGTTGGTGATGCTCCCGACACTTTATATCTCAGTGACAGTAATTGCCATCAGTGCCATCATTAAGTTTGAGCCCTGATCTTTGATACCCCAGCATTTCAGTTTACCACACAATAACACAGAAATGCATAAGACAGTGAACATTATTTGGAACTGTATAGATAATAAACGACTAGTATATCATTTATTATGAGCTATGTAATGGTTTTATTTTAATGTAAGAGGTCCATGCATTTTGTTAAACATTTGATTCCTGACATTGATGTTTAATTCAGCTTATTTCTCGAATCATAATCTTCTCTATTGATTGGCACTGTGCTTAACGACATCTTCTAAACAATTATGTATTTGTGTTATATAGAAGTCTTGCTCTGCAAATTGTGCTGTAATAGAGTAATGATGAAATACATGTTCAGCGCACAATCAATACCAACAATGCTGCATCCAGATGTAATGGTGCAGTGCAGTGTGAAAACAGTGCATGTTGAAAGGTTCATTGGGTTTAATAACATGTACTAGTAATGACATACGTAGACTCAATATAACAACGAATAAAGTCCTGCACATAAGGAAAATGGTTGACTGAACACACAGGTTGCACTGTGTGAGTCACTAGAAACTATTTATAAGCATGAGTGACAAATGGGTACATTATCCCCTTAAATACTTTTTGATGCATTTCCCTCTGTATTATTTAAAGTTTGTGCAGGTGTATCAAGTACTTATTCAGCATTTTAAAGCACATTTCTGATGTTTTTGATGACTACATTTTCTCAATAAAAAGTTGCATTATGATAGCATTATCTGTGAAAAGTGAAATCCTGTTCCTTCTTCAGTAACATAATAACTCCCATATTAGTTATAGTAAGAACATTTCAGTATCAGCCTGTAGGTCTTGCAGACTACAGCATGTAGATGAAAATTTAATAGCTATTTGATGACATCAATTAAAATATTTTCTCAAATGTGAAAAAAGTCATATGAACTTGCTGTGAACATAATATTATAGCATTAACATAACTAACTTCAGTAATAATTCACAATAATTAAATGTTTGTTTCATTCATAACACTATAACGTCTTCCCTAATGGTCTTCCCTAATGGTCCAGACGTAGCAACAGGAATTTGTTCATTTCTCGATGAATGTAAAAATTATGCCATCAGGTCACGTTATATCTGATGACGTAATTTTTTATGGGCAAGTTGTGCATTATTGTTTATGGAACAAAAATAATTCAAAATAAAGTATGAAGTTTTAGTGTTATTATTAGCAAGTATGATTTAATTACAAGTATTGTCTTGTTATTTCTTTTACATTCATCTGGGTATGAACCAAAACAATCATCCGCAAACTTCTGTAAGAACGGATTTGCCGATTCACAGTTTGCTGATGATATTTTGGTTCATACTTCGATGAATGTAAAAGAAATAACAGACAATCCCTAATTGCAACTCATAAGCTCTGAACTGCAAACATAATATCAAAAAGAATCTCAAAAACTTGTCCAGGGAATTTAATGTTTCAGAACCTTCATCACCTAATAACCATTGTAATTTTGTGCTGAGGTGTTATTAAACATTCATTCATTCAGGGGGCGGGACGTAGTCCAGTGGTAAAGCATTTGCTTGATGTGTGGTCAGTCGGGGAAAAATCCCCATCTGTGGGCCCATTGGGCGATTTCTCTCCATAACTGGTACATCAAAGTCAATAGTATGTACTATCTTGTTCATGATCCCTTGCTACTAATGGAAAAATGTAGCAGGTTTCTTATCGAAGATTGCCATTGTTTGACATCCAATAGTTGATGATTAATAAATTAATGTGCTCTAGTGGTGTCATTAAACAAAACAAACTTTCATTGATTGATTCATTCTCACAGGACATGTTAGTGAGCTGTGTGTGTTGACAAAATGAGGTACATACATAAACCCAGATGTTTAAAAAGGAGAGTATAATTAACATTACCACTTCCTGTGCCAGTGCGTTTGATTCATACCAGAGAACAAAAGACCTCAAATCTACCTGTAGACTTGGTCTGGCTTTAGTGGTATCATGTTACTGATCATGAATGCTAGTAAATGTCAAGGTTTTTCAGTTACACCATAAATGTGCATCATACATTAACTTGTTTAGTCTCGCACATGTTGTAAAGTCACGAGTCCACTTTTAGGGACATGATCTAATGACTAAAAGCTACATGGAAAACATTTTAAAAGATTTAAATAATTTAATAAACACAAAGTGTTTTCATATTTACACATTGCACACAGACTTCTTTGATGGTGATTTTTAATATACATGATAAAATTTGAAAAAATACACATGACTGAAAATATCTAATTTGACCGTTCAGAATGTTTAACCCATATACGAATATGTATTTATTAATCAGCAGGAGAATTGCCTATTGTCATCTAATAAAGTTTTTAAAAATACCTCAAGTAAATGGTAAAAAGTAAAATATGTGTTAGCATCTTAGTTTAAGTCATGTTTGGCATACTTTTTACATGCATTATGTCTGTTTTAATGTTCTGACTTTAAAGCAATATAATTATTAATATATTTAATATTTATGTAACATTTATATTTTATTCTGATTTTATGTTACACCAAAATGTTTAATTAAACACACTGGCTAGTTCCAAATGGGCGTGAATAATGGAGAGTTGAAAAATAAGAGGTAATATGATGTTACAGGAAGTGTAAATGTTATATTTATTTATGCAGTTCAACAATTATTGCTGTAAATGGAAGTTTGAAAAATTAGAAAACGATCTACCTGAAAATTGAGCAAACATTCGGCATGTGCACAACTCATATCCTAGTGACATGATAACACTTCCTAGTTACATGATAACACTTCGAATTATTAGGTAATGGTTATCAGGTCAATAAGAAGCATGGTTACATGGTGAATATGTATTACTGGAAATACTTGGATAATCTATTTATAGTTTTAAAATTGCAATGCATAATCCTGATTTCATTTTGAAGATCTAATCTATATACTTGAATAATGATAATTTAAAATAATTCATAATCATGATACATTAACATACATTGTTTTAGCATGCATGGGTTTGAATTGGTAATCACACTAAGGCATTGTGTGTAGTCATTGCAAGTTACCACGCTGCATCACTCCATTGTTGACCTTTGGTATTTCTGTAATTTTATTAACAGAATGCTATTGATTGTCGTGGTTGTTAAGGAATAGTGTTTCGGTTTGTTTTGGAGGTTGTTGTCGGTGATTTATAACAAAAGTGTCCATTTCATTGAGGATCACATCATAAATACTGTATTGATCAGGCCAAAGAAGTAATCTCAATAAATCAGCTCTCTGCTGCACTTGCTATGGACTCCTCCAGTAGTGTCAACAAAATAAATGTAATTTAATGTTTGCAATTGATTCTCTCTCTCTCTCTCTCTCTCTCTCTCTCTCTCTCTCTCTCTCTCTCTCTCTCTCTCTCTCTCTCTCTCTCTGTGTGTGTGTGTGTGTGTGTGTGTGTGTGTGTGTGTGTGTGTGTGTGTGTGTGTGTGTGTGTGTGTGTGTGTGTGTGTGTGTGAGTGTGAGTGATAATACTTGTTAACAATAACGCCCAGCAGGGCTTCTTTCTTTTTCTCTCTTTTTTTTCCCCCACCTTCTTTTATCCACAAGTTGTCAAAGATTTGCTATGGGTACATGCAAAGCCTGCTTGAAGGTAGTTGAATGCTATAAACAGAGACTCTAGGTCGTGTTTTATTGTTGACGCACTCATATTGTGGTTACAGTAGAGCCGTTGTTTACCGCTGAACCCCACCTCTAGTAACTTCATTTGATTTACATTTGTGTAGTCTTGTGTTATTTTGGAATGGCCTGTATTGTCCTGTTATTGTTCGTGGGTTTCCATAACAAAATAAAATTTAATGCTCCTGTATATACATCAAGTAACTCTCATAAAGGTGTAAATCACAACATTGAGTGACTTTATATAGACTTCTTTTTAGTACTGTCGATAATCTCAATAATATTTGTAATGAAGAATATTACAACTTCTCCTCTCTTTTTTTTAAGCAGTGATATCCTTAACAAAATGAAAAGTTTTTAATAAACAAATAGCAGTAAAAACCATCAGTCATGACTAATTAATTTGCAATTGAAGACAAAACATCTGACAACAGTGGACACAAAAAAATGTAATCATCATTCTGATCAGGTGACAAATTATTTTAGTGCTAAATGAGTGGTTTCAATAAAATAAAAAATTGCTAATATACACAAACAAAATAATGATAATAATAATAATAGGGATATTTTCTTATTATATATATGAAATAAAGGATATTGAGAATTTAACAATATTATTTAAATTACATAAGCTTAATTTTAATCCTGGAAATGGAATGGCCAATATTTTTTCATGTCAATTTGTTTCCCCTACCAGTCCAACTTATTAATACTATAGTAATATCAATAATTATTATTATTTATTTATTTAAAGAAGATAATTCAATCAGTACAAAACTATTGTCTTCATTTGTCCGTCTTTTTGTTTGTCTGTCTGTCCATCTGTCCCACTTAATAGTTTTCCAGATTTTTTTTTCATGTCTCAAGATATGGAGCTGAAATTCATGTACTGTAGAGTAAACAGTCAAGTTAGACTTTCATAGGCCTATTTCCCTTGAGAGGAAATTTTTTTTTCATGACGTCTCAAGATATGGAGCTGAAATTTTGTGTATAGCTTATGTACTGTAGAGTAACAGATCAAGTTAGACTTTCATGGGAATTGGCCTATTTTTGTTGTGGCCCTTGAGTTTAGGAAATATTAAATTTTGTGTATAGCTTATGTACTGTAGAGTAACAGATCAAGTTAGACTTTCATGGGAATTGGCCTATTTTTGTTGTGGCCCTTGAGTTTAGGAAATATTAAATTTTGTGTATAGCTTATGTACTGTAGAGTAACAGATCAATTTAGACTTTCATGGGAATTGGCCTATTTTTGTTGTGGCCCTTGAGTTTAGGAAATATTAAATTTTGTTGGGCCCGGTATAGGAGACATGTATAGCTTTAGCAGTATTCTCAGAATGCTTGTTATCATTTTTATTAAAGGGGGACAAAATTCTAACAAATAATTTAGTACTGTAGAACTAGGAATAATGTTGTTCTTTTTAACTTTTTTTCTCCCTCTTTCTCTCTTTTTTTTTGGGGGGGGGGGGGGGGGGGGGATTTTGTAGTGTGTATGTAAACGAACATCCAGTCTCGGTATTTTCAATCACTATATTATCAACACATAATCTGAACAACCATTTGGGAAATGATGCCTAATATCAGTCTGGCAACAAATGTGATAAAAAAATGTATAGGCTTTCTAAAATTATATTTGAAAAAGGAAGGAAACAAAATATGGCTTAAATTAATTTCTGCAAAGACATTTCTTTAAAGGTTGTCCCAAATGATTTAGTGTGGCTAATAAACATACAAAATAAGTTAATGATAAGATTGTTTATTACTGTCTGGATACATTTAGTCATGAATAGAATCAAAGTATTGATTTACTTGTCTAACAATTAAGATTTTTTTTTTTTTTTTTCAACTTATTTTCGTGCTTATATCCAATTAAGGTTCAAGCACGCTGTCCTGGGCACACACCTCAGCTATCTGGGCTGTCTGTCCAGGACAGTAGGTTAATTGTTAGTTGGTTAGTAGTTAGTGAGAGAGCAGAGGGTGTAGTGGCCTTACACCTACCCATTGAGCCCTTAAGAACTCGCTCTGGGTTGGAGCCGGTACTGGGCTGCGAACCTGTACCTACCAGCCTGTAGTCCGATGGCTTAACCACTACGCCATCGAGGCCGGTCAATTAAGATTGATTTCTCAGTTACATTATTGAATTTATATAATCAAATTCACATAGTTCTATTGAATGAGCATTTTAAAAATTCTCTTTATCTTTTTCAGTTTGTCTTCAAGACAGTGTCCTGGCATTTCACAAACATGGCATGCAGGGAAGAAGCTTCAAGGCTAACGAGGTTAGTGTGGTATTTGTTATTGCCCCATAGTGGAGTCATTAGTGGCCCTAGGGGAGCATATTTCATCACAGAGAAAAATATCACACATCAGTGTAACATACCAGCTATAGGCTGATTTGGCACTTGATAACCAATAACTTTGACTGTACTACACAATGACATCACAATATAGTCAACCAGAAAGTAATAAAAGAGTCTCTTGTTTACAATAGTTTTTTGGTTTGGGGGGTTTTTTTCCACAGTAAATTGATTAAAAATGTTTTATGGTTGTGTCAGGGTATTTAACAGTGCTAGAGCTTGTTGGCACTTGATAATTATTTAACAAACCTGATAACTGGTATCATCTGTTTGCTGTTTCAACTTATATATTCTATCAGTTTTAGAAATATGCGTTCATAAAGTAGTCTATTGTTACCCATTTGAATCATCTATGTTATATGTTTCTACATGTCACTGTCTCTCTCTCTGTCTCTCTCTCTCTCTCTCTCTCTCTCTCTCTCTCTCTCTCTCTCTCTCTCTCTCTCTCTCTCTCTCTCTCTCTCTGGTCAACATGCATCTCGGTGCATTTAGCAATTAATGCTGCTCTAATTTTGTTATCCCATCATTACAAAATGTTTTATCTTAGAACATTAAATCTTCAGTAGCAGCTATGACATCAGTGTTGGAAACACATTTTGTTCCACATAATTTTCAAGTTAGGAAGTAGATGAAAATTTTAAAGGTAAAAGGTTACCATAGTCGAATAAGAAGGGTGGGAAGCAACTTTAAGCCACATTAGCCTGATGCATCTCTGGCAATTACCATAGTGTAAAATAGTGTTTCTGCCAGAAAGAAATGTTTGGGTATGGCACTATGGAATTGAATGCAACCACAGTCAATAGGGGGTGGGTGGGGGGGGGGGGGGGGTTCTCCCCCAGAAAGAAAATGGGTTAAGTTTAGGGTTAGAGTTAACAAAATCATACAGTAATGATAAGAGTAATTAATTTCGTCAAAAGATTAATTAAAAAAAAAAATAACCTGCCAAAACATTTGGGTATGGCGCCATACCCGTTTTACCCTCTGGCAGAAACCCTGGTAAAGAGTTAACAGTTACCAGTCTTCATCTTATTTGCTTAACAGCCATATTGATTATGTGATTCCTTTCTGAAAATAATCATGAAAAACCTCTAAAGCTAAGCTATAATCTTTTCTCACTGAAAGTATTTCCTTTTTATTTATTTTTTTAATTATTTTTTTATTATTAAAATGATTAACCCAATTTTGGGTCTTTTTGAAATTGCATCAAAAGAGAAATTAAAATGTCAAGAATTTTATTCTATTGAAGCAATAGTCAGCATTTTAGAGATCCATATACGTTTTCATTATTGAATGCTCTTTTTGGAAATTCTGACCTTGGAACATGTTCAGTTCTTGTTCTATCCCATTTAAACTATATATATCTATCTATTTTTTTACCATGTAGTATTCAAATGTCCTTCATTCTCAAGTGTATATTGGTCCAATCTTCATGGATTAATATTTGATCACCACTTTCATTTCAATAATGACCATAAATTTTGGGTGGAAAATGATAGGGAACATTCCTGTTGAAATGATTAAACAATCACAGTGCAAAACATAATTGTGAGTGAACTTGTCAAATCTGCATTGAATAATGTTTAAAACTGCTTTGAATAATGTTTAAAACTATCAGTCGATCACAAGGAAAGTCTTGTTTTTAGTGCAGAACATACAGAGAGAAAAACCCTGATAATCTAACTAATGAAAAGACCAGTTCTGGTAGAGTTAAATTTAGTTCTTTATTGAAATTATTATTTTAAACCTTTCTTAATAAGGCAGTATTTAACACCTTTGTTGGCCATAGTACTTAGACCTAACATACATCAATATATTGTGTCAGTGCAGACTTTGTTTTAGTATAAAGGAACTTCCCCATATAATGTAAACAAAATTTGCAATGTATCATTCTTAAAACTGTAATCTGAACATCTGAATCTACAGTTTGTTATTAAAGATGTGGTAAACTATTATTGAATTGTGTTTTTTGTTGTTGTTGTTTGCATCTTTGTCCTATATAACTAGGCACTGTTTCTTAACAGACAACAGGGGTCAATATTACCTAATCCTTTACCCTGTAAATGTGAACCATTTAACTTTTTTGGTCAAACTAAACATTACTGTAACAGTAGATTGAAAACCATCTTTCAGGTAACACAAGAAATATGTGACAAGTCAAGGATATTTCGCTTACTGGGATCTGATAGGTAAGTAATTAAACATTTTATTACTAAAAATGTTCATATGGATGGATTGCTTCCATTGATTTTGAACTTAATGGTGACAAATCTTTATTAAAGGAACATTCCTGAGTTTCTGCATTGTAAGATGTTTCCGAAAACTAAAATATTTCTACGATTAAACTTACATATTAAATATATTTTCTTGTTTAGAATATCAGTGTGTGTATATTCAATGTGTTTCTGGTCGTCTTAATATTTGTAAGAAGCTCAAACTGAATTTTGTCTTCAAATAATTTTGTATGTACGAAGGAATAGCTTTTAGGAAATAAAATGAAATTTAACCTAGTACAAATAGTAGAATGATCAGAAACACGTTTAATATACAGCCACTAATATTTTATGCAGAAAAATATATTTGATATGTAATTACAATCATTAAAAAGTCTTTGTTAGTCGATAACATCTTAAAAATTGCAGCAAACTCGGGAATGTCCCTTTAATATGGAAAAGGGGTGGTGGAAATCAAATCTGTAATTGTTTACGGCTAATGGAGCTTTAAATCCACAAACAGGTGACATTTAAGGCTTTTCAATAAAGATTTATGAGTTAATACTTTTGTATTTGAACCTTTTGTTCAAGTGTGATCTAGGTAAGTTCCGTGTAATTATGTCAAGTGAGTTTCTTATCTTGGAAATATTACAAGCCACTGAGTAAGATCTGTGATTTTATCAATGAGGTACATTGTTTGTGTTATGTACAGAAGATAGCTTTGTTTAGCTGGACCGTTAGTGGCTGAGTTACTGGTACTTGAAAGTAAACATTAAGTAGAGGTACTAGTGTAGACCTGTTTTGTGTTTAAACAGTTGTTTGTCTTTTGAGTAGCCCGACAAGCTCTTGAAGTTATCGTATTTGAGTCATTACAGACTAAATAATAAAATCTGTTTTGAAACCCAGTGGTTAGAATAATTAGTATTAATATTATAAATAAAATATGTAAAATAATATATTCAGAAAATAAAGAGGGAATTTCAGATATATTTATTATTGTTTAATAAAATTATTTTTACTATTATAATGTTAATTGTATCCAGCAATGACTCATTCATTGTATTGGCAATTCATTAATACTTTTCATATCTTTTGATTACCCAATATGTAATGGGTAATATTTTTATAGTGATTCCAAAAGTCAGAAATCAGTCTCATGCCAGACAAAAATCAAGATAAAGATCAAGGCTTGGTGATGCCACATTGGTTCTATAAGTTGAGATTTGCTGCTGAATTTTGTTCTAAAATAAATTACTAAATTTTATATATATATGAGCCATCAGACGTGAAAACCTACAACTTAGCATGACGTCAGAAACCGAGTAAAAGCAGCTTAAAGTTTGACGTCACACGTAAATGCGGAAGTAAAAGTTGACATGCTGTTCTCAGTCAGAGATTGCCGAAACAATAAAAATAAAGTGGTTTTATTGCTCAAATAAAATAGAACTTTAATTGTTTGTATCAAATATACAAATGAATGCTGGTATGGGACACTGAGGCTGTTAAAATAGTTTTAAATTACGTTACGATAACTCGGTTTTGCTCTGTTGTATTTTCATACACACCATGGCTTGTTTTCTTTGATGTCCAGTGTGCAGACTGATCAATTCTTTTTTCAGTGTGTGAAAAAAAAGTGTGCAATTTGTGTTTTTTTTTTAAATTGGAATATATCACTTTAAAAAAACATCAGAATATATAACTTAAAATACTGGATAAACAGAAAATTAAAAAAGTACCGATTCCAAATCAACTGATTTTATTGAAATTGGGCGGGAAGTAACCTAGAATAAGGTAATAATGTTGAAGTTTCATTTTGACACTGTCTACTTTAATGTTGAAAAAGTGACATCATTAATGCTGTATTTTTACAAGATATAATTAAGATAGAGCCCAAATACCTGAGATTTAGTTTTTTAAGGTTATTACCTGTTATTTACCACACACAAAAAAAGATAAAAAACTTTTTTTTTACCAAGTTGTAGGTTTTGCCATGTGATGGCTCATATATATATATATATTGTTAATTATTTTCTAGGGTCATAGTTTTGGAAAGCCGACCCACAGACTCACCAACAACCAACTCCAACTTGTATGTACTGGCAGGTCACGAGAATACATACTGAAGAGTGGGATGAAGGAACAGTTTGTTTTGTTTTTTAACCCTAGCAACACCTGTGTCGTGTATGTCGTATTTAGTAAGAACATACATTTACCTATCGACGGGTGTTGCTGGAATGTGCACATGTGCTCAATACACAAAGTTGCATTATTCCAATGAGCAACTTATAAATGTTTCCAGTTTAGTCAGATTAGTCAGAATATGTTGACACTGCTTTCAGCTGCTTCTTGGAGATGCCAGATGGATGGGCAACCGTACAGTAAGCAAGTGACACTCAAGGTCAACCAATGAAGTCTTATCTTAATCATGCTTCACTTTGTGCATCTCAAGGTCAACCAGTGAAGAGGTTTTTTTTGTCAGGTTTGCTTCACTTTGTGCATCTAAATGTCTGCTAGTGAAGTCGCTTAATCTTGCGTTATACTGTGTAGCTCAAGGTCAACTAGTAAAGTCTCTTAACCTTGCTTCACTTTGTGCATCTCAGTGTCAACTAGTGAAGTTTTTCTTGTTTTAATCTTGCTTGATATACATGTAATCATAAATATTGTTAAAATAATTCCAGTTAATTTTCAGGAAAACAAATTTTTCTTCATCTCAAAATAAGATTTCTCAAATGAATTGTCAAGTGTCATTACCAAATTTGTATTTTGAAGTAAATAAAAATGTGAAACGTCACCAATCTGTTCAGTGCACTGTCCATTGGATTAAGGGTAAGTTGTTGATGCTTTTACTTATTATATAGTCTGATGTAAAGATAATGCTATTAATAGTAATAATATCCTTATTTATATGATTAATTGAAACATACATGTAAATCAATAGAGAATAATTATAATTATTAAAAAGAAATTGTCCTTAATTTGGTTTGTAAAGAAATGCTTTCTTTTACACCACCCAAGCATAAAAACACTAGTTTTAAAAACACTAAATACTTGTTTTTTCTTCATAAAAGTCTGAAACAAGAAAACAATGTGATTTATGCTGATCGATTGATCAACCAATCAATCAACTGGTTTAACATGCTTACATCCAATTAAGGTTCTCTCATTGTGGGTACAAACTCTGACATAGCCAGTTTGTACTCAAAATGAGAGTGAAAGTGGGGGTGTTGTTTATGGAGGACTATGGACAATATGGAATGATACTTAGTACTTTATGTTGATTTTCGTTTAATGCTGTTGTGAAAGATTTCATTGGTAACTAGGATCACTGATACAGGCTAATTTAACCCCTTGAATATTTTGAAGCTCAATTGTGTACCTGTTTGTCATTGTTAACATTTTATTACACTTGTTCTGCTATATAATATTTTGTGTATTTCACCAAGGTTTGTTGATGAAATTCTGTTGTATACTTAATATTTTTAACATTTAGTTGGTGTAAAATACCTACTGCTGTTTAAATCTACTTTGCTGGCAATATCTTTATAGTTATGCTTGCGTAGTCTGTAGTAAAGTTCGCAGGTTAATAAAATATGTTAGGTTTTCCCCAGAATATGCTATTACCCGGTAAATGAGATATGTACTTTTTAACATTATGGGGATAATATTTATATTGACCCGGGCCCCGTTCCACGAAACGATCTTAGCCCTAAGATTACCGTAAACGCATAGCTACCCTATGCACTTAAGTTGATCTTAGGTCTAAGATTGCTTCGTGGAACAGGGCCCTGACATGTATGTCAGGACTAGGGATTTGTTCAGGCTATATTAGTACGTATTATTAAAGTCTAGGGATGTGAACATGGTGTTGATCTGTTTGAGAGTTGGATCAAACTGCAAATAACTGTATGTACACATGTACCTCTGTGATATGCAAGAAATAGATGCAATTATGTTTACTTTTCAATGTTAACTATTGATATATTGCCGACATTGTATGTTTAACATAAATATACAGGTATGTAAGTTCTTTAAGTGAGGTGGTGCAAGTAGTACAGTAGTAGTACATGTACTTAAAACATAGAAGAAAAAAATCCTCCTCCAAATATTTGAACAAGAACAGTCTATGACATCTGAACATGGTTTTGCTGATATTTGTGAATTCTGACTACTGTTTGTGATCTTTCAGAAAGCAAACACTCTGACCATTACTTTCATTTCTGGACCTTGAGAAAGCAAACAGACGTAGTGTTGAAATTTTGCACCACCTTATTGAGAAGACTTGCTCACACTTTTGTTAACCTACCTGTAATGTACATGAGAATATAATGCTGCTTCTGTGCAGTGGAAGTGTAATAATTTGAATGCCACAAAGTCTTTCATGTGCCACTGTTTTATGTCAGTGTGGCTGACTGCACACTAGGCTTATGCAACTTTGTAGACATTTTGTTTGTTTTGATTTTGTTTTTTAAAATTAATTTTAGAGAACATGGGATATGGTTGAGATTTGTTTTTTTTACCAAGTGGCTTAGAAAGTATATTTGTGTACAGCTGTATAATTATGTAAGATGTCAATTATTTAATTTCTTTTACTGTAGGTTTGTATTTACCATGTATACTACTATCTGATTTGATTCAGATTTTTTTTGTAAAGTTTACTTTATGTTCAGTAAATTACAAACTCAGGATTGTTTTAGGTATGGGGTTTGTGGTGGGGTTGTAAGTGGGAGTTGTTTTTAATTTATTTTCTTTTTTTAATATTCAGTTAAGAAGAAAAAAAACATTTTTCATATATGAGTGTTTATTCACAATTACATTCTAAAATCTGAAAACTGAAAATTTAAATTGCTTTAGCACACATATTTTACCATGTTTGAAGAACAAAATATAAATTGTTTTAAGTTGCAGTTCAGTGTTCTATTAAATAAAAAGTGTTATTCCTTTTTAGGCTTTTAGTAATATTAAAAACAGTCTAGATATATGTTTATTTTTTTAGGGATATGAATTTATTTTTAGAATAGCTAATTTCAGAAATTATGTATATAAATAAAATGCTGATGCTTCTCCAAAGAGTATGTCTTGAACAGATTATTTAAAACTTTTTATATCTGTAATATAATTTTGCAGAACCAATGGTGTAAATTTTGCTATTAAACAGTTTCTTGTCAGATATATACAATGTACTTAACTCGGTTGTTTAAGTATGTATTGAAATTTAGATAAATATATTGTAAAATTGTATAAAGTTTTGTTATTGTATGTAAATATTGTACAGATTTATATATGTACATACATGTACTTTATTAATGTGACATTGTAAAAGTAAAACATTTTTAAATCATCATTAAGGACCATAAATATAGTTGACATAAATTTACATTTTAAACGTTTGTTGTAGTATTAAGTAAATTAACTGTACCCACACATTAAAATTAATATAATTCACTTGGTGATATAAACATTTCAGCAGTGTTGGTTTGAACCATGTTATTTGATGACACAGTGGTTGAGTCTGATGGATACAGCTAAGAGTGAGCACACAATTCAGGGAACAAATACAAGACCACTTTATCAATTTATCTGTTATCTACATAATTTTCAATTCTGGATATTCAGCATAGCTGAGATGTGTGTCTGTAACTAAAAATATTAATAGTAATAATAAACTAAAATAAATTTTAACACGAGGGAGATTAATCATTCAGTGAGTTTTAGAAACGTGTTTTTTAAGTTTAGATAGCAAGTAACTCCTTGCTGAACACCTAATTCTTAGGTGTGGCATAAAATGATTTATTGGTTTACCCATTAAACAGACCAAAAAAAACTTTTTTTTACTTGATTTTAAACATTTACAGCTTATCTAATATGTCCAACAAAATATCGTATACTTTGATGTGTACAAAAAAAAAGATGTTCATTCTAATGGCAAAATGAATTAATGCAACTATGTTTATGTTCTTTTCAGAGTGTTTGGGGTTTCATCACATTTAACCATTTTATTAGCTTTGTATCCACAATAATTCTGTTACATTCTTATTTAACCAGATGTTTGCTGTACTATATACTAACGAATGTAGCTAGGATGTCATTATCTTCTTTATGTTTTTGTGTATTTTAGTATATAATCACTATGTTCTTCCTTCTCTTTAGTACAAGGGTTTCCAACCTGGGAGTGCAGATTCTCCCGGAGTAGAAATGTGTTTTTTTAACAGGGAAGTAAAAGTCAGATGATAACGTTCTCTTTTCATTGTTATTTATATTATTTTAGTTATGTTGATTTGTTTCAAGTTTACTCATTTATATAAGTGTATAACTATAAAATAAAATAAAAAATTCTATTGTATAATTTACCTTGATAAATTTTATATAGGTCATAGCAGTGGATTTGGGAATAATATGAATATTTTTGTAAAAACAGGGAATAGCCTAAGTAAGATTAGATGCATTCCTTTTAGTGTTTTTGTTGCAGTTTCTTTATGGTAGTAATTTATATATGCTGATTTTATGCACCAGGCACATTTTTTTCATGTCTACCAGAATTATGTTTTATGCTTTGCTATATATGTTGACCATAGGATGTTGAAGAGTATAGGTATTTGGCCAATGCAGATTGATTTAGATCGGTTCTGTTTACCTTAAAAAACCTTGCATCTGTGCATCTGTCCTGGATCAGGCCCCTGGCTATCCAGAGACGGGACCCAGGACAGACATGCTCGAAACCGTAGTGGTATATGAGCATGACAAATTTATCTGCTCCGCTCTGCATCTGTGCAGGATATAATTTAGCAAAAAATATGTGATGAACAGTGTGCTTAATATCACACATATATTACCTATGTCTGTTTCTTCATTTCTTGAACTATATTTTCCATCTCTAGTCATATCACATCTGATTCTGGATTGACTAATGTTTTCAGGAACAAACTTGGGAGATTGTCTTTAGTAATATTATTCATGTATAGCAGCTAATTATAATTTAGTGCTCTCGCGTA
Source organism: Gigantopelta aegis (assembly GCF_016097555.1). Taxonomy (NCBI): domain Eukaryota; kingdom Metazoa; phylum Mollusca; class Gastropoda; order Neomphalida; family Peltospiridae; genus Gigantopelta; species Gigantopelta aegis. The sequence goes on from NC_054702.1 coordinate 85,947,572, forward strand.
AGATTAGATTATATGATCAACTTATCACAGTTTGGTGAAATATTAATATTTATTATGTCTAGAGCTATGAGTTGATACTGTTAAATATTTATTTTAAAAATAAAAATGAGAACAACACACAGTGTTCAGTTTTTCACAGAAACTTTTACATTATCCGTTGTTATTTAAAATTGTCTTTTAGTCTGCTTAGTAGGTAAGCATATTTATAATAGACATTTAGACTGCATCAGGCTGTGATCTGCATTTGAGTTGTTTTAAGATAATTAAAGTAGTAATTGATTTTTGTGTATTAAGACTGATACTAAAAGGACTGCCTATACATTCACACATACTTCATCTTTTCTAAAATCAATTAACTAAACTTTTGCAGAAGTTTGTTTCGTCCCCAGTTTATTTTATATCTTGGATTTGTTTTGCTTGAAGTACAGAATGCTCAGTACATATGGTAATCTCAGTGAATCTCTTTATTGTGTTCAGTTCTATATGCCATGTTCTTACTTGCCCTAGTGTATTTAGTAGAATTTGTGTTATTTTCAAATATGCAATAAATGTATCAGTTTCACAATGAAAATCTTTGTATGTTATGCTTCTTTAAGAAATTTATATTTTATGTTTAGAATAATGTAAAACAAAATTACAAATTCTTAAGCAATATTTTTTTAATTATTTTAATTAGGTGTTTTTTTTAATGAGATCTTAAGTTATATTTGTTATGCAAAACTTAGTTTAATATTATTATTGTTTTACTTTTTTTGAAGTCTGAATATATGAAACATACACTAATTGTATATATTGCTTACCTCTTAAAGGGGCATACTTGAATTTTTTTAGATGATATGTATTGTTGCTAAACTTGAAGGTATGGTTTAGATACTACAGGGTGCATTTTTGAACACCAACTCACGTTAGAAATTAGTTACAGTATCATAACACCCACCACACATTAGAAATTGGTTATAGTACCATAACACCCACCACACATTAGAAATTAGTTACAGTACCATAACACCCACCACATTAGACATTAGTTACAGTACCATAACACCCACCACACATTAGAAATTAGTTACAGTACCATAACACCCACCACACATTAGAAATTAGTTACAGTACCATAACAGCTACCACACATTAGGGCATTAGTTACAGTACCATAACACCCACCATACATTAGAAATTAGTGTATTTCAGTGTATAATCAGACATTGTACATGTAGGTAGAGATTTGTAACTGCCCTGTGTGAATAATATCTATGAGGACATTTTAAATAACTACTTTCAGCAGTCATGCTCGTCTCTCTCTCTCTCTCTCTCTCTCTCTCACTCTCACTCTCACTCTCACTCTCACTCTCACTCTCTCTCTCTCTCTCTCTCTCTCTCTCTCTCTCTCTCTCTCTCTCTCTCTCTCTCTCTGATAAAAATGTTATTTAATCCACCGGGGTACCTAAAAATGTCTGAGTGTAATTATTTTTAGGCAGTAAGATTTGTATCAAGACATGCACTAGTGTTTAAAAAAGATATTATTTTCAAATACTGATTTTATTTTAAAAACTCAAGGATTTTATTAAAATTTGGTTAATATATTGAATAGTTATTATAGATTACAATTAGGAGAAAACTTGTCTCTAATTTTTTCTAGTATTCTGTTATAAATAAAGTAAGCAAATAAATAATATAAATATGTTTTTCCACATACATTTATTTTCATCTGGTAGTCTTCACAACTATCATTGGAAAAGCTTGATTAGCTGCAGTTATATGCTTTTTTTATTTTATTATTTGATCATAGTATGGATGCTAATAAAATGTGATGTGTAATAGCTAATAAAATGTGATATGTAATACCTCTTTAAAAATGCCAGAAACAATCTCTAGACAATCAGCAAGGCCAGAGAAGTAAGGTGTGTGAAGGCGACGACTCAAGATGAACATATTTTACGGTTAATAAATATACTAAAATGTACATGAAACATTTTCATTCATTTTTTTTTTTTTTTTCCCTTGTTGTTTTTGACTAATTTTATTGACTTGAACTTAGCAAAAGTGATAGGTAGGATTTATTAAAGTACTCCTTTCAACAAAATTTAAATGTTTACAGTTGGCCTTATTTGATGGGGTGAGGTACATGTACAACTTTTAAAAAATAAATCTTGTATCATACCTGCTCAAGTGGTATCATAATAGTGTCTCTTCAGATGCGACTTTATGATCAAATCATCTCAGTATAGTACCAGTCGACCTGTGTTAAGCAGTAGACTAACTTTCTGTTACTTCCTTAGGTGACTGCATAATGTATTTGTAAATTAAAAAATGTCAAAATGAGTTCAGGATTGTATACTTTGTCTGACAATTTCTGTGAATTATGTTAAATAAGTTTATTACATTGTCACTTCTTAGAAAATCAGTGCCTGATACATGTTGAAATTGTAGAGCTTTTTAAAATTATTATTAGATCATTATAATAACCAATAGATAGAGCAACCAGCACTTCCATACCTTTAGAATAAGGTTAGAAGGTACCGGTACCCATTAATGTATATTAGTGATTAAATCATATTGGATGTTATTGAAAGAGGTGATTTTTTGTTCTTAAGTAATGGTATAGTATTACATTACTATGAATTTTAAAATTTCAACAACAGGTAAAGCATTATTTTGACTGGAATGTTGAGGAGGATTATTTGAATTTTATGCTGTCATGTGTGTATAAGTGTGTCTGTTTTGTGTGTGAAACGGTTACTCAAGCACAACTTTTAACAGTTCATGAATGAGTGCTTCACTGCCACTATCTTGTTTTTAGTTAAACCTTTGTGTTAAGCACATACAGGACAAATTAAGAAAATCTTAATACATGTATACATTTTACTAAATATTAGCAAATCCAAACAAATTGTCTTCTGCATTGATTAGTTTTGGGGGGGAGGGGTTTGTCTGTCTGTTTTTCTTGGTTTTTGGAGGAGTTTTCTTTTTTTGTGTGTATTATGTAACACTGTTACCGGTATACAAACACAGTAGTTGACGATTTTCAAAGAACTAATTTGTCTCTGGTATACACCATCCTGAATTGTTAATTAATAATAGATTTACTATTTTTATTAATTCTTGCTTTCATTTTAATTTTTTGAAATTTTATTGTTAAATTTGAAGACTATGAAACTTGTTTAATTAGGTTTGTCTCGTCAAACAGTGTCTCACAAATGTCTTAGCTTTTATTTCTCTTACTGTTGTAATAGTCCTACAGGATCTAACCCTCTTGGATAGGATTACAAAGATAACTTGACACACTAAATGTTTGGGGGTTTTGGGGGTTTTTTTTTTAATATTTAAAGTGTTGGTGGTTTTTAAGTTACCAAGATGTTATTGGGGTTTTCAATTTCATTTTCAATCTAAACATTTGGTCTCTCATAAGTGATACTTAATTGTTTGTCAAAGGATATTTGAATATTGTTATTTGCATACAATTTAATACAAAATTTTGAATGCATGTTCATACCGTGTCATATGTGTATGTACAAATATCACTATTGGCTAGGATTAAAACTGGAAATTAAGTCTTATGGTCATTATTATTTCTTTGTTTCTGTATCAACTATTTCATATCATTTTGTAATACAAGTTTTACATTTGAAAAAGCATCAATAATATCAATATTAGAAGTACTTTTAAATTTTGTGGAATTTAATCATCAAATAATATTGGGCTGCATTAAGTTGCATCCTATATATTTAATCTGGGTCCCTTTTGTTAATCTCTTTTCATCTTCCTTTTGTTTTGCAGTGAACATTCCTTGGTTAAGTGCTTCTGTGCACATAAACCGCTGTCAGATTATTAAATAAAATGTGTGCGTGCAGTTTGTTACATGTGGTGCTGCATTACAAGCCATACTGTTGTTTTGGTGTTTTTTTAAAGATCTCTTGGTTCAGAAAACATGCATCTTGGTAAATACACACAGTGTTTTGTCTCGCAGGTTGTGTCTTGTTGAAGTTTATTATTGCAGAAATCAAAATGTTTGTTGCTATAGTTATGCCAAGAAAATATAATTTAGCATATTTCCATAAATGATTGTAACTGTTATATGATTTGTACATTATTTTAAAAATGCTGATGTGCTCTACATGCTGCATGTATTAGAACATATATTAAATAAAGATACTAAACGTTTACATGTTCAGTTTCTGGTTTTTACTTTCTACCTGGGCAAATTATGCATGTTTGGTTTAGTAATTATCATCAATTGTGATTTTTTTTCCCCCCCTCTCTTTTTTTTCTTCTTGCCTTTATGAAGTAAAAAGCCAAGATTTAAATATTACTTTTTCTACAGCGGCAGTGTAAACATTTACAGTAAACTTTTAAATTTAGATCAGTTTCTCACTAAGTCCATGATCAATGAAACTTGGTTTATAGTTTCATCACAGTGCACCAGAAAGGTTTATGGTAGGTGAGACATTCACTTCTGCAGAATTCTTGTTTAACATTTAAAAGCCAAAATAATAATTGTATTTAATGTTAATTTGATTTTCATACTTCTAGTCCATTAAAGTTCAAGTGTGTTTTCCTTGGCACACATCATGTCTATCTGGTCTTTGTCCAGGACATTGTCTCATTGGTTTGTGAGAAAAATTAAGTACAATGGCCTTACATGTTCCAAAATGAACTGGTAAAACTCGCTCTGTGTGGTAGGCAGTAACAGGATGCAAACCCAGTCCGTTCCAGTCTTAGGTCCCCACACACACACTCAATTGTTCTATTTGTATGATCAACTGAAGTCACATTACTGTTTGGTGTTCAGTATTGGATCAGGAAGTTGTAATCAAATCTGTTGAAAAGCCATAAAAAGATACCTACCAAATATACTGATGATCAAAAGAAAGTACCAGTATACAAAAAAAAATGTTTTAATCTAAAATTGCAAATTTTATCCGTAGTGGTGTTTGTGAACTTTATGTAATTGTAATCATATTCCACCTAATGATTATACTTTTGAAATGCAACACTTTTTATCAACTTGTTTTTTGTTTGATTTTTACTATTTTGAAAAACATTGATATGCTTTCTTTTGATTATCAGTATATTTAAAAGATTAATTTGTTTTAGTCAGAAGGGTTTTGGGGGGTATTAATCTTTCTAAACAAGGTGAAGTTGTCATTAAAATTTCACCTGTATATACAATTTCATCAACTTGCTAAAGAAAAAGTAATTATCTTTGTACCATTATTATCTTACTTATATTTGTTCTATCATGCATCAAGAAATAATTTCTTGTCGTGCCTGGACAGTGTATTGTTGAAAAGTTTGCAAGATATACATACAGTGCTTTGTATCATTGTCTTGTACTAGTTACTGGGTTTCTCACAAATCCTTTCCATTAGTGCATTCAAGGGTATCATGTTTACTTTACAAGACTCCTGCATTAATTTATGAGGAATACGCATGCACTGGGCTTTCATTACGAGTGACGGTCTGAACTAGTAATGAGTTTTTCTGATCCCAGTAAAGTCTCAGATTCATGGGGCTAGCAGGGCCGTAGCTGGAGAGAGGGGGGGCAAGAGGGACAGTTGCTCCCCCCCCCCCCCCCCAAAAAAAAAAACAACCAATTTAAAAAAAACATCCGGTACAAATAATGGAAACGTGCTGCTTATTGCTATTGACGTTTTAAGTATGTAACCTGTCTGAAATTTCTGCAAAAGGATCATTTCAGAGCCTCTAGATTTCAAATTTTCCCAATGGGGGCATACCCCGGACCCCTTGCGCCTTTCCATGCTCGTTCGTTCCAAGAATTCATCTGCCCTTTACACACAACAAAAAATCTTAGCTACGGCCTTGGTTGGGAATAAAGGCAATTAAAGATAGTGACCCCACTTTACTAACTTAAATGTATTCAGGAGTTCCAGTAATGGGAATTGCCAGAACTTCATTTGAATTTGCACACAGTTCTGAACAACCTTGACTTGAAATTAAACCTCATTGGCCCCCGCGGCGCGATGTGTGAAATGGGGTTATTTTATTTTTATTTTGAATGTTTATTAATTCTTTGCCGAAGTCTTCTTTACACAAAAACACATAGTCTTAGAGAGGAAATCTGCTACATTTCCCACTAGTAGCAAGGGATCTTTTATATGCACCATCCCAAAGACAGGCCAGCACAAACCACGGTCTTTGATATACCAGTCATGGTGCACTGGCTAGAACGAGAATTAGCCCAATGAGCCCACCAAGGAGGATCAATCTTAAACCAACTGCGCATCAAGAGAGCGCTTTACCACTGGGCAACATCCCGCATTCATGGACGAATTTAGTTAGCCTAATAGGCTTTCATTTGGTGAATATTCGTAACAAATATTGAAGCCATTAATTAAAGGATTCCAGATGACTTTGACCTTGCTCCGAACTCATATTCTTGAATCTTGAGGTGGGCAGTTATTAACATATCATTTGGTGAAGACCAGTAAATACGAAAGCCATTTATTAAAGGATTCGAGATTAAAACACAATTAAACAAATTAAATCCACCATTTCTTTTTTTTACCTTGGCAATGAGGTCATCTTTATTGAGTTAGGGCTACCAATTTACTGGAAATTTGTCTGAATTTTTTTTTAATGTTTTTAATTTTAAGTGCGCAAATGTGCAAGAAAATGCCATTTTTCAAAACATAATTTATATGATTTGTAAAATAATCATTCGGTAAACATTCATTTTAAACAGTTAAATAAATATGACTTGGATCATAGCTAGCTGAAACTATTACTTTCAAAATAAATTTTAAAAAAGAGAAGAAATCCATGATTCAAAAGTTAATTAAAAAGGCAATTAAAAAAAAAAAAAAAAATACTTTAGACAAGTTAAACCTGGAAATATTAGTATATCACAGAATTTAACGAACATGTGTTTAACATCATTAAACTTCGGGATCAAGAGATAACAATGCAAACGGTTGGAATCCAGAGTGGAAAACATTGTTCTATCGATTCGCATTATGGCTGTATATATACGAGCCTAATATGACTTTATTGTCGCATTTTAAAATATATTTCATATCAGAAGTTGTCCGCCTTTTTAGTGTTGATAAAGTATACATAATTATTGCAGTTTTATGTCACTTAGATTAGTGATAGCAGCTAACTGCGGATGTGAGATCCTTATATCGCACTTTATAATAACCCTGATACTGCCTAGTTTATGGCTGAAGTCCAGTCAAGATGGAGCGGGATGTAGCCCAGTGGTAAAGCGTTCGCTTGATACGCAGTCGGTCTAGGATCGATCCCCGTCGGTGGACCCATTGGGCTATTTTTCGTTCCAGCCAGTGCTCCACAACTGGTGTAACTGAGGCCGTGGTATGTACTATCCTGTCTGTGGGATGGTGCATATAAAAGATCCCTTGCTGCTAATCGAAAAAAGTAGCCTATGAAGTGGCGACAGCGGATTTCCTCTTTCAATATCTGTGTGGTTCTTAACCATATGTCTGACGCCATATAACCGTAAATAAAATGTGTTGAGTGTGTCGTTAAATAAAACATTTCCTTCCTTCCTTCCAATCAAGATAGGCTATAGTAGGCAACTTTAAATACTATATCTATTATTCAGTTTCAGCAAGTAGGCAAGGACATATAATATCTCTAATATTCAGTTTCAGCAAGTAGGCAAGAGCATATAATATGTCTAATATTCAGTTTCAGCAAGTAGGCAAGAGCATATAATATGTCTAATATTCAGTTTCAGCAAGTAGGCATGTGCATATAACATGTCTAATATTCAGTTTCAGCAAGTAGGCAAGAGCATATAACATGTCTAATATTCAATTTCAGCAAGTAGGCAAGAGCATATAACCTGTCTAATATTCAATTTCAGCAAGTAGGCAAGTGCATATAACATGTCTAATATTCAGTTTCAGACATGTGCATATAACATGTCTAATATTCAGTTTCAGCAAGTCGGCAAGAACATATAATATCTCTAATATTCAGTTTTAGCAAGTAGGCAAGTACACATATCTCTAATATTCAGTTTCAGCAAATAGGCAAGAACATATAATATCTCTAATATTCACTTTTAGCAAGTAGGCAAGTACACATATCTCAAATATTCACTTTTAGCAAGTAGGCAAGTACATATAATATAGCTAATATTCGGTTTCAGCCGTTAGTCTCCTGGGATACAGTCGTTTGTATTTAACACAAACAAACCGATAACGGGATGAAACGACAATACATAAAAGGAATTCTTTTGTGTGTCAAATCCATGCAGTGAGTCGACAGTTCTACTTCATGGTGTTTTATGAGCATGAATCTGTAATCAGTTACCCGATAACACGCGGAGCGAAACGGAGAAAACGTTACAAATCCATTGTGAAGAAATCAAAATCAAATATTCCAAATTATGTTTTGTCTAACGCTGCTCTGTAAGTTTACTCCATACAACAGTAGTTTCATTAACATAACAGGGCCAGCATAATGTATTTGACAGTGTTTGGGATCACTGACACTGCAATGACCAGAGACAGAAATTTGAGGGCTTGAAGCTGTTACGGGAAAATCGGTGGCATGCTCATAAGCGTACAAGGCGGGGGCGGGGGGGGGGGGACACCTCTCCCCCCCCCCCCCCCCCCCCCCCACAAGTCCTGGAGAAAATCCTTAAATTCGGGCAAAAACAATACAGAAATTCGAGCAAAATGAGTTGGCCTGAATACTTTTCACAATGTGATTTATTATTATTCAACCCAAAATATTAGTTGTAATCCATATAAAAATGCGTGGCGATTTGTTTCCAATACGATAATATATAGTTGTTTGGCAGTAATGCTAATTATGAATAAACCTTGTAATCCAGATTCGGGCACTTTTGTTTATTCGGACAAAAATCGGCCTGCCTACCTACAAATATGGGAGCCCGTACGCCTATGGACACGCTCCCCGGAGAAAATTAGAATTTCAAACATGGCACTTCTTCTTAGCACGTTAAAAAGAAAAAGTAATGGACACGTCTCCCGCGGTCCCTGCATGGTATATTATAGTTAACCAGTTTACCACCACCCGCTTCTCTCTAGCGGAGTCGGAAGGGGGAAAAAAACTACCAAAAGGGCACTTTTAGTTCAGAAGGACCCTTTTAGTTCAAAACGCAAGTTTAGTTCAGAAGTGATATTTTAATTCTAAGTGTCATGTTGTTCATTTTAGTCCAGTAGTGACATTTTAGTTCAAAGTACCATTTAGTGTACCGTTTTTGTTCAGAAGTGCCCTTTTAATTCAGAAGTGCCTTTTCAGTTCACAAATGTTATTTTAACTCAGAATTGACTTTTTAATCTCAGAAGTGTCATTCTTGTTCAGATGTGCTATTTTAATTCACAAGGCCCTTTGAGTTTAGAAGAGCCTCTTCAGTTCAGAAGTGCCATTTTAGTTCCGAAGTGTCTATACACGCACGTATACTATTAGCTGAATCGAAATTATCATAGGTGGAATCAGAATTTGATAGTACTGCCTACATATGCCTATTATATAGTTAAGTCTGAAATATGACATGCCTGCCTATATACGCATACATGTACGTATATAGTTGAATCAAAATTATGATACCCCTACCTATATATATATATACGTACGTACGTGTATACCTATAGTTGTCTCTTTGTATACTCATACATGTGTCATCCAGTAAGAAGCAATAAAACCGTTATAAACAGCGGTTAAAGATTTCTATAAAATGTTTAGAAAAGAGACGAACCAAATCCGTTTAACTAGTTCGTAAGCTGGAAATGGTCCAAATACTTATACTGTGGCTATCTAGTTTGTTAACAATCATACACGCATATTTGTCCGGTGGCGGAGTGTTTCTATAGCCGTGCGTGTACCGGGTACTTCTCGGGAGCCAGTGGGTCGGCTTATTTTGCGTATTACGGACGGAGATGGACCAGCTCAAGAACGACCTGGCCCTGTGTATTGAGGATGCTACTCCCAGGTATAAGGCGAGGAAGCGGCGACGACACGAGATAAACGAAGTAAGACGTACAGACATTTATTAATTATTAACACACTGCTGGAGAAGAAAGGAATGTTTCTTTAAATGACATATCGGCCACATTTTAAACTACCGCTATATAGTGTCCAATATATGATTATTCTAACACATAATCTATCAAGAAAAGGCATATTTGTGTAACGACACCACAGCCATTTTAAACTATGACTGTATAATGTCTAAGATATGGTTATTTCGACACTTGATCGAGACAAAAGAAAGGAATGTTTGTTTAAATGACACATCGGCCATATTTTAAACTTCCGTGTCCAACATGGGATTATTCTAACACGTAATCTATCAAGAAAAGGCATTGTTTAACGACACCGCAGCTACATTTTAAATTACGGTTATATAGTGTCTAGCATATGATTGTTTGGTCGAAAGAAAAAGAAAAGAAACCTGCTGACGCCATATGTAAGCTATTCTTACTGATATTTAAATGTTGTTGGCCTCAGGTGCTCATCACCCACCCACCCTTGGGGTTCCTATGGGCCTGGTGTTTACCATAAAAATTAACTGTCAAACAATTTATAGTCATCAGTCGATCCTATGTTATAAATTTAAAGTAATGTATTAGATATACTTTCAGTATGATACTGTCCATGTGTATTATTATTAATGTATTTTATTTTTATTCACCGCATGTAGCTTATGTAATATTTACTAATTCTCGCTGCATACAAAAAACAACAACAAGAAGTCTGCTAGCACCGTTATTTCTACATGTGTTTTCTAGAAGTAGAATATTCTTTGTCCGTGTAACATATTATATTACTGAATGCATTTGATTTGTTGTATTATATTCATAATCCTTCTTTTGTCTGTCTGTTGGTGGACACTCTTCCAATCGTCATAAGCCACTACAATATATTATAAATATCCTGTCATCAAAATGGCCGCCTGACTAGTTTTACATTCACGCAACTGAAATTGGGAAAATTAATCCTTAAGATCAGTCTTGCAACAATACCTTTCTAGGAACGCATAGTCCCAAAGATAAAACTTGTTTTGTTTGACGACATCACTAGATCACAATGATTTCTTAATCATAAGCTATTGGATTTCAAACATTTTTGGTATTTTTGACATATAGTCATGGAGAGAAAAAACCCTACATTTTTCCATTAGTAGCAACGAAATTTTATATGCACCACCCCACATACATGATGGCACATACCACGGCCTTTGATATGCCGGTTGTGGTGCATTGGCTAGAACGAGAAATTGCCCACCGACGGGTATCGATCTTAGTCCGATCGCGCATCAAGTGAACGCTTTACTATGAATTAATGAATGAATGAATGAATGAATGAATATCTATCATCTTATTCTCTTTAATCCCCCCTACACACACACACACACACACACACACACACACACACACACACATACACACACTCGCCAATTGGTCTCCTGTTTCACATTGTTCTATATTTTTAAAAAAATCTTCTGTTTTTACTTATATCCTACATAACTGTGCATCTAAGGCTAAGAGTAAAATAGCAGCGTACAAAGTTTAGTCAGTTGATTATTTCAAGTTTAGGGGACAGGGGTCAAGAAGCAAAGACGTACATTAGGAGCTCGTTGCTACCGTTCTAGATTAAAAATAACCTGGTTGTACTTTCTTTATAATGAATTATAGCCCTCGTTGCTAATACACGTGCAAAACATCCTGTAACTGTGTACTCATGTGAATATATGTTATCAGACAATGCTCGGAGTTGGGCGGGGTTTTATTTTGGTCTTGATTTTAACGATGTTAATCATGCGCAGAAATTATTGTAAATCAATATAAATATAATAATAATAATAATAACAACTACTACAACAACAGACCATAATATGTTTTTCAAATAAAATGTACAAACTGTGTTTATAAATCTGTTTGTTTTTGTTTTTTATTTTTAGGGGAGGGGGAAGGCGGTGGGGGTTATCGATATTTTCTTGTTTACTTAAGATATGACTGCATTCCACCAAAATGTGGCGTAGTTCACAGTACACTGAGCGTGCTCCTCCAGGATAATTAAATGTATGGCCGACGTGAGCACGACACAAAAGCATTTCCTCCGTCCTGCTTCGCCTGTAGCGTTCGATAACTGCCACTCCCACACGACTGGCTTGACAGGATGAGGCTTGTATGAATATAATATCATCATTCCAATCATCTTGCAATGTCAAAAACATATAGTGGTTAATGTTAAGCTTAAAATCAGTATACGGAACACCAACCCTGACATGAAGCGAATCTAAAGATCTGGACAGCTGGATCTGGCTTTTCACTTCCCACTGGATAAAAAGACACACGTGGGATGTACCAGCTTAATATTTTGTAGGCCTAAAGCTTGGAGATACAAAAGTGAGTTTTCTGTAACAATAATATATTTGAGTGCTATAGAATCCTTAATTTCTTCTATATGCCTAAGGTTTGAATGATTGCCCAGATGAAAAAAGGTCTCGAATCAGATAATCTCATGGAAATTACTGTCTGATGAAAACAAAAAAGTCACAGAAATACTATTCCGTGATCCATGTATATAAACAGGAGTGTAATTACGGTACCCGTCTTCAAGTAACATGAAGTGATTTTTTTGATTTTTTTAAAATAAATAACTGGATCTGTGCGTTCTTTCTTGAGAAGCCTAAGATCAAATACAATTTTGGGGTGGTTTGATACACAACAAAAATTGCCAAAACAAGGTGTTTCCAAAATGTGCGGATGGCATTCGGCCTCGCAACAAACAGCTTCAAATATTTGTTGTCAAACATCGTGCTTGGTGTAGGATGTTTCGATAGACTTAATTAGGCCAAATAGCCATACAATTTACTGTCTCATTAGATCGTTTACATAGAGAATCAGTGACGAATCCAAAAAATCCATGGGGGGGGGGGGGGGGGGGGGGGGGGACCTGTGGCCAAATGCTACAAACGTTCCTGAAGGGATTCCTCGGATTCTCCAATGTAAAACAAAATTAAAATTGAAAAAATATATAACTGTTTTGACAGTGATTCATGGGTGTATGTCATCACAGCTATATTTATTCCAACCAGCTCTGCCCTGTGCTAGTTTTGATTTCGTAAACTAATCTGGGAGTGGCAGTCCTCTTTTAAGCAGTGCAGAAAGAATGTTTTATTCACAAAAAGTATTTCCTAGGGCGTGTCTGTCCTCCTATAGACGAAGCACTAGAGATTCATGAAATCAACCACTATTTGGCCAGATCCCCTTTTGACTCTACATTTTGTAGAGATACGGTTTTGCTCGCGGATAACGGTTTTGTCGTTCTGATTCTTTAAATGTGATGATGTTCGTAATGTTTCCATTACATATTAAATACAAGCTTAATACAAGATTAAATGTTAGTCATGGTTTAATATGGACTTACAGTACCTGGAGTCATTATGAAACGTTTAACTCAACTCATTATTTGGAAAATAATACTTAGTTACATGTATGTAATAGTAAATATAAGACATTGGAAAGACAACTCAAAAGGTAATATCAAAGGTGTCAGGGCAATCAGTTTGAGTATTTGAGAAAGTATAATCCTAAGGAATTTTATCAACATATCTTCTGACGATGTCAACATATGGTTGATGAAACGCTGATAATTTTACCTTGTTCTTTATAATATACTTCATTTTGTATTATATATATCAACATTTCTCAAAAACATGTTAAACCTAATGGATCTTCGAGTGAGTTTTATCATTATTTTAAAGAAGTGGTAAAAACTGATGATAATAATTTAGGTATTTATCCAGAGGTAGATGATGATTTTATAAATTATATATAAATCTTTATCTGAACAGCTAAATATTGTAATTTTTATACTTATGTCTGATTCTAAGTTATTATTTGTAATAAGGTGACAGGAGGCCAGGATTGAATGCAATTTTAAATGAATTTTTAAATCTCTTGTTCCCTATTATTAAAGATACTAGTATTTATGTTTAACATTATTTTAAATGCTGGTATTTTTCCTGTTTGGAGTGTTCATAAAGTCTCCAATAATTACAGAAGAATTAGTTTGCTCAGTGATCTCGGGAAATTGTTCACTTCCATTGATAATAAAATATTGCTAGACTGATCGGGGGAATTTTGTCAAATAAGTGATGCACAATTTGGCTTTCGTCAAAGTATAGAAAAAACAGATGCAATTTTTAGCCTCTCTTCTATAATTATAAAAATATGTTTTGATAAAGCTAGCCTTTATTGTTTTATTGATTATAAAAAGGTTTTTGACTATGTCAGTAGAAGAAACTTGTGGTTTACATCGTCTAAAATTGAAATTCGAGGTAAATGTCATACTTCATTAAAAAAATATATTTATATGTAAAATCGTGAGCCAGCATAGGTGGATATTTTTTTTTTAATAACAATATCGGTTTTATGCAAGGGGAAATTATGTGACCCATTTTGTATTATTGTTATGTAGCCTAAATGCATTTATTGATCAGTTGTCCTGGTTAAAGAATCCAAGTGTATTATTATTATTATTATTATTATTATTATTATCATATGCTGATGACATGGTGATTTTTTTTCTTCTAAATCCGTTGAAGGTCTCCAACGCATTATAACAGTATAACACATAATGGAGTTACGTCTTGATGTTAAAAAAAACCCCTACGATTGTGGGTATTTTTCAGAAAGGGCGGTATTAGGGATGAATATGGAAAATGGCATTATAATGATGTGTTATTTGAGACTGTTGACCAGTTCACTTATCTTGGATTAGGCTTTAATTATAATGGTAAATTTACACATGCAATCAAATTATTAGCAGATCAGGGCTGAAAAAACATGTATGCATCGGAGAGAATGAGTTAATGTTAAACTATAATATTCATCTCTCTATATTTGATATAACATGTACATTTAATTTGGTTAAAAATAAATAAAATAATAATAATAAAAAAGAAGAGTATTTTCAGTGTTAAAGGTTCCACTACCACTGCTGTGATTTTAATTAGGTAGATATATACGGAAGTACCGGTTTAAAGTATTAGATACAAATAATTGTATATTACATTCATCCTGTGCTGAACTTGGATCAAAATGTGATATATAAAATAAACTGGGAAAAACAAATAAAGCAATTACTATTTTCACTAATAGATGTGTGTTTTGTGCAATTTGGGTGAGAATGAGAATGAGTTTCATGCTATGTTATTGTACTCTTTTTATGATGATTATAGTCTATATAGAGTTTTATATATTATATATACTTAAACAAAAAAGTTTAGCAATTTGGTCAATGTGCATAAATATTTTTTTAAAACTCGTGACTTACACAATAAAATCAGACACTGGATGTAACTGAGGCATCATTTGTCAGCATAAGTAACAGGAGATTTTCAAAATGATATGTGTGACTGTCACGTCGTTAAATGGTGCTTGGGAGTCCAAACATGAAAATCTGAAAATTGTTAGTAACGTGTCTGAGAACCTTGGGCATTGGATGTTGACAGCGGTACAACGTCGGCTTATGCTTCTCATGAGACGGTTGATCTCTGGAATAGTGTTAGAGATCCAATCACGAGTTATAGCATGTTTAATGTTGTGAACGTTGTGAATATGCGCGTGGTTCTCTCGCACCCTTCGACCCAACAAAGTCCATATCTGCACAATAAGGAACAAGTCAGGCGATCTTGCAAGCCAGTTTAGTGCCTCAATATTGTTCCTCTGAAGAAGTCCAGTCATTGGTCTGGCTGAATGCTGGCGTGTATTGTCCTGTTAAAACAGAACGCTTGGATGCTGTTGCATGAATGGAATGACAACTTGTGTGATGATTTCGTCACTGTAATGCTGAGCATTCAGATTACCATGAAAATGAGGTTGTTTCGTTCGATATCATGCATTCATGTCCACACCATGACGCCACCATCACCACATCGGTCACGTTCAGTGCATGAGTGACGTTGTACCACTGTCAATGCCCAATGTGCTGAGACACGTTACTGACAATTTGTGATATGAATCTGATATTTGTGCATGGACCCCCAAGCACCATTTAACGACGTCACACATTTCAGTTTGTATTAAAAAATCTCCTCTTACTTATGCTGACAAATGATGCCTCAATTAAATCCAGTGCCTGATTTTATTTTGTAATTCACGAGTTTTCTTTTATTTAAGCACACTTACCAAATTGCTAAACACTTTTGTCTAAGTATTTAATACATTCAATTGCAATAAAGGTCTGTGGAATAACTTTGTATCTGAAAATAAATCAAATTATTATTATAACATTTTTAAGGTAAGTTGTCGAATTCTTCGTTAACCTTTTTCGTCCTATTCATTTTAATTGTTTCAACAGTGGGTCTTTTTGAGAATAGCGATTATGTCATTAGTTTGTGTTTAATTCTACGTTTACAGCCAAACCAAGGTTTGTGGTCAAACGGTAACGGTCTTTGCGATCCAAATGATTTGTAAGATGTCATTTTTAATGTGTAGTTTATTAATATGGCTTTCTTCTTCTTTTTTTCGTTCGCTTGACGACTACACGTTGAGTTCAGCTGTCACTATGAATGATATTGTCCTTTGTTGATCACTGTTGGCACAGTACAGATTCTTCTGAAGTGTTGTTGTAGTTGTCCAGGTAGTGTCCCTCGGCTGCTGTAGGTTTTTGCAATCTTGGATGACATGTTTGTCGTCTATTCTGCTTCTCTACAGGAACACATGGGTATGGGTACTCTTTTTACGTGCCCATATCCAAAAAGAGGTTCAGGAACGCCCATCCCGGATCCGATCTCTGACTTCGCCAGTGACCAGTTCCGAGACAGGAGGACAGGAGCACATGTAGGGTACTAGCCGAAATCTCTTACATAAGTGCATGTACTGGTGCAGCCTGTTGTGTCCAGTCCTTAGTTGGAACATGATCACCTGTTCATGCCGAGTTAGTTGGAAATAACCATCAGTTAGTTTGGGAGATCTGTAGAGAGATTTAATATGGGTTTTCATATCTTCATATGTTACCCAGTTATCCTCCTGTTCTTTAGCTGCACCCACTATTGCTAGTATGTCTGCATTCTCATCCCCAGGTATGCCACAGTGAACAGGGATTGCAGTACGACTTGGTTAACACTGTGATAGGATGTAGGACCCCTTCTGAAAGTTTATCAAGTTTGTTGTTTTCAAGAGCCTGAAGGGCAGAAAGGGCATCTGTCGTGAAGACAACCTGTTGGCAGTTTTACTCTCTGGTGCTGATGATGTTGACAGCATGAATGAGAGTATCAACCTCTGCAGCGTAGTTTGTGCAGTGTTTCCCTGTAGGGTCCTTGGTGTATATCCCAGCCCCTCCATTTTCCACATCGTTTGTTACATATCTATCGGTGTATACATGTGTCCATGATGTCTCTGGGTACTGTTCATCAATCATGGCTAGTGTCAAGGCCTGCTTGTATGGTTTGCTGTGTTCTTATCCAGATCTTTATATTGTTTAATAGTAATTCAGAGGTTGGAATGCAGCTGATAGTGATAACTTCATGGATTTTATCTGGGAGTTGAACCTTATGTTGCCTTAGGAGTGATTTGCTCTACTTGAGGAAGCTAGTTCTTTTGAGTCTATTGCAAGAGTATTCATTCATTCTCTTATTCATTGGATGTTGTGGGAAAGACTTAATATGTATTCAAATGGGGGATTTTTAATTCTACAATCCGTTCCAACTCAGAGTGAATTAAATATGATGTGTGTGCGTGTGTGCGTGCGCGCGTGCCTATATATATGTGTGTGTGTGTATGTGTGTGTGTGTGTGTGTGTGTGTGTGTGTTTTATCCAATTCACGGGTGCAATTATAGGTGTATCTCCCAAGTGTACGTATGACCCCCACATAGGGGATGATCACCCGGCAGACACTGTAGATTCTGTGTGGAACACGGCCCTGTCATGTAGTCTCATACCGAAATCCAAATACCGCGGCTTTACTACTCATGTTATCCTCATCCATATAATATATATGTTTGTGATGTCTACTATATAACCGTAATTAAAATGTGTTCAGTGCGTAGTTAAATAAAACACTTCTTTCTTCTTTCTTTTTTGTCACCCATTTAAATGTTTGTTGTATTTGAATTTTGTTTTAATATGGATTCACTTTTATTCGAGAAGCTTCATCCATTAAAACCGGCCTCGGTGGCGTAGTGGTTAGGCCATCGGTCTACAGGCTGGTAGGTACTGGGTTCGGATCCCAGTCGAGGCATGGGATTTTTAATCTAAATACCGACTCCAAACCCCGAGTGAGTGCTCTGCAAGGCTCAATGGGTAGGTGTAAACCACTTACACCGACCAGTGATCCATAACCGTAAATAAAATGTGTTGAGTGCATACCTTCAGCAATATATTGAAATCTATTAAATTTCTATAATACAATTAGTTTGTATGCCTATATTAATAATTTTAATATGGGCCGTATTCATAATTGGACATAAGCTATGAACTTTAACTGACAGTATGTACAATAAGCTAATTTAATGCACAGTGTGGTCTGTTATTGTAAAAAGTAATGCTATATAACAATTAAATGATAGCTGGTAATGTCAAAGGGTGTTAAGTCACGTGGAAAAGGTGATCTCCTAATTTCTGTATTGATTAAATCACGAAAACATTCCTTAAATTATAATATATCATAATTTTAGACTACATAAAGTATTTGTTTGTATGTATAAATTATAAATTCATAATGCTACAAACTCTATAAACATAATATGATATGTATTGACAGCTCGTACAATACAATAATCTAATGTATACTGTGATATCTGTTATTGTAAAAGTAGTGCTGTCTTACGGTAGCTGATAATGTCAAAGGGTGTTAGTCACGTGATACAACGTTGCCTGAGCAATGACCTCAGAATAACAACATCCACCTGTTTGGCATTTGGTTGTGACATGTTCGTGCAATTTGTATAAGAAATAGTTCCATTGATAATATACCACTTAAAATGAAATATCGACGAAACATACATATTGACGAAAATAAAAAGTATTATTTATTATTCCTGGCATTCATATTATCATGAAACATTATGGTTGTTTCTTAATAATTAAAGTTAAAGAAATGCATGAGCGTATTTATATACGATATTCGGTTTCAAAATGGCGTCTCAGTGTAATGGATTACGAATTACAAGTCATGATTTTTAAAACAATTAACAATGCGAAAGAGTGTCTATAGATCGATTTACACAGACTTTAATGTGTGTTAATGACGTATTTACTACTAAGATCTAATGACTTAATCGAGTTTAATCATGCTGTCATACGATTGACAGATACATGATATCCTTTGTTGTGTACTGCTTTTCGTTTATGTCCGTTTTACTCACGGGTAATACAAACAGGAATTTATGTTGAAGACCTGCTTGAACATTAATGGATAACAAGTTGGACGATTCATGGAAGAGAGGATATGGTTATTTCCTGAAAAACATTGATGCATTCAATTCTGTGACAGCAAAAACAGCCGCTATAACTAGATTATATAGATAATAATTTAGTTTAGGCTACACATGACATTGTCACATACCTGCTTCATCAGCGGATATTATAAGCTACACAAGGTTCTGTGATTATACAGAGAATATAATTGAAACTTTTTTGTTTATTCTAGTCTACAACCAAGCAACCAGCAATGGAAAAATATGAGAAAATAAGTAAGATCGGAGAGGGATCTTACGGTGTTGTTTTCAAGTGCAGGAACAGAGAAACAAATCAACTTGTGGCAATAAAAAAGTTTGTAGAATCAGAAGATGATGCGACTATCAAGAAAATTGCCATGCGAGAAATCAGGATGTTGAAGGTATGTATTCAGTAATAAGCAAGAAGATTTTTAAAAAAGAAGAAAGATATTTACATCTACATCCATTGACACTTGACAGTTTTGTCCAAGTAGATGTCTTCAACAAATTTAATGATCACATGTATGCCTAGGGGTGGATGGGACTCATAATATTTTTTAAGCATTTGCCAGTCATAAGATAATCTCTATCTTTGTAAATTTTCATTATCGTGATTCAATACTGTGATACGACATCACATGTATGATGGTCATGTGGTCCAGTCAATCGACTCTTCAGTTTAGTTTTAACAATATTTATTATTACTGCCACATTTGCAGTTTTGGGTTCGGCCAACAGGCAAACCCTATTCATCTATTAAGGCATCTCCCTAAATATTTACAAATACAAAATGTTCCATTTGCAGCCAACATGACAAAAATAATAATTTGATATTTACAAACAAATAATTCTAAACAAATGGTATGAGAGAGAGAGAGAGAGAGAGAGAGAGAGAGAGATTAAACCAAGTGCAGCAGAAAGCTAGCTTGTGTGATGTTTTGTTGCACTCTACTAAATTTTGTCTCCACAAGTAAAAATACTTTTTTCAACCATCCTCAAGCAATTTTTTTTTTCATAAAATTTTTCAAGGGGATCATGACTCTGGTTGGTATTAAATCGGGGGGGGGGGGGGTGTCAATAAATCGAGGGTACACTGTAGTCAGATTGTCTGTCAAGCTCTCTAACAGAAAATCTCTCGGGCTAGCCCAATGATGAAACACATGTATGGGTAAAATATCTGACCATTACCCCCTATTGGTTATGGTTAATATTAAGTTATAATGGGGGGTGGGGGGGACAGGTAACAGAAGGATTTCTTTCTGGCCTTGGTATGTACTACCCTTTCTGTAGGTAAAATATCAATTTAATGGGTGAGGTGGGGTGGGGGGGGGGGGAAGCAGATAATCTTTCAGGATGTCTATTTGGTCATGGCCCATGGTATGTACTAGCCTTCCTGTGCATATAAAAGATCTGTTACTGCTAATTGAAAAGGGTAACCCATTGAATGGCAGCAGCAGGTTTCCTCTCATGTATATGATCCTTTGTGTGCTTTTGAAAATATTGATAATTGTGAACAGATCATTCTGATCAATATAAACATTAAATTTGCCCTCTTGGTTATGGTTTTGATATTTGAACATTGCGAATACACAATCTAGTTAAAGTTTTGCCCCATAACATGCACCATTTTTCTTAATTTGCATAACTGGAATAATAAATAGCTCAATGGGCCCACCAATATTTAAATCGATCCTTGACAGATCAAACATCTGAGCTACTCTCGGTATACTAAGTTTAAAATTATACGTAGTTCCCCTTTTATATTTTGGTGAACCATTAAAAAATGTGCTAAATTTCCATCATGGAAACTGCACACTTTTTTCTTTTTGACTTAATGCTATGGGACATTCAAAATTCCACAACCCTGGTTGGGCTGTTGGTGCACCCTTGCATATGCCAGTGCAGACGGTCCCCTAACCCACTGCTTTTCCTGTCCCCTCTCCCAATCCTTTTCCTGTCCAGGATGAAGACAGGTGTGTGCTACAACAGCTTGCTCTGAATGTGCATGAAACCCTATGACCTGACCTCATGACCAGATCAAACGTCAGGCAAGTGCTTTACCAATCAGCTAGCCAGAATCCTCTGCCATTAGAGAATTAGACGGGACAGTTGGACAGTTATAATTGCTTTATCCTGCAACCACCATTTCTATTGACAGAATATGATGACGGATAAAGCAAAGTCATATCCTGCTACAAGCCGGATACGACTTTTGACGTCATTCGTGTGACGTCACATGCATAGCTACATTACAAAATCGCTAGGTCATCATACAGTGTGGTTGAAATAACAGAAATAATAGCTTTTGCCCTTAATTTTTATGGTCTGCAGGATAAAGATAATAACTAGTTGTGATGTCGGATATCTGCTTGATCCTGTTCAGGCAGAATGAGAAATTCCATTCGGCAGAGCCATGCAGAATTTCCCATTCTTACCTTCACAGGATAAAGCAGATATCCGACGTCATTAACTAGTTATTCTATATCTCTACTGTCATAGATCAGGGCTAGCTCTGGATGAGCAAAACATTTCGCCAAATTAACTCAAAAAACGCAAAACACAAAACATACAAAACACAAAAAATACAAAACAGTTATTTTCCAACAAAACATCAATAATTATTTAAATGAAATTTTTTCACCAAATAAAAATAAAATTTGCCAATTGTTCCTAAAATTCGCAGTTGGCGAATTTGGCGAGTGCCAGAGCTAGCCCTGTAGATAAATCTATGAATATTTGTCATATGACTAAAGAATAAGACAGAATAATAAGAAATGACATTATAAAACAGATATTTATCAGTTTCACACTGTACAAAATAAAATCAATTTAATGTGTACCGTATATCTTCGCCTGTAAGTCGATCTCGGCTATAAGTCGAGTCCCTAATTTCAAGCCCTGAAAACTTATTTTTTTATTGACCCGTTTATAAGTCGACCCATGAAAAACAACTTATAAATATTGAAGTATTTCTTACTTTCAGCACATGACAACAATAATGTACAATATCTGAACAAAAGAAAATTATTTTACAAACTTCGTTTTTCACGTTTTCAACGTTCCAAACTACATAGCACCAAAACGAAATATTCCCTTCGTAGAGAGTGAAAGCTGTTTGACTGTTACTGTATGGCACTGTACAGCATGGTTTTGTGCACAGACAACAACTTTATTTATAAACACTGACAACAGATCACTACGATAAAACTGAAAGTACATGTATCATCGGTTAATCACATATATCACACATGTAACTCTGGAAAGTACACTGGTTTTTGTACCAAATGATGTGTGTCCCTATTGCTCTAGTGAACTGCAGAGATCAGTCTATTTTACGGGAAAGCTCAGTAATGTTCATGAAGTTAATCACTGACAAAACATTGTTTGAACAACCACTAATGCCAGTGACCAGATTTCAGAATAAACTCAGGCAACAGGTAGTTAGTATTGTATACATTTTTACTATTAGTGATGACTGTTATTTTAACTAAGTGGACTGTTGTCTTGGCATGTGAGTGAGATCGCATGCCTTTTCGCATAACCAAAACCGTTTAATGTAAAAAAAAAAAAAAAGGTTATAAAAAATAAATGTGCCAAATTAAGATATTTAAGTATAAATACAGGGCATACTTCAACAATAAAACTTGTAAAATAATCCCCAAAACGGTAATATTTTGGGGTGAATTTTTTTTACCCTCTTATAAGTCGACCCCCCAAGTTATAAAATAATTTTGGGGTGAAAAAAATTCGACTTATAGGCGAAGATATACGGTAATGCTTTGTATGGATAGGATTAATTTTAATTTGTGATATGGACATGGTTTGATTTAATTCACAAAAGCTATCATACATACATTTTAATAAAAACATGTTTGTAAAATAATTTATCAAATAAATATAAAAAGCATAAGTGTACGGGGCAGGGGGGGTAATTGTCCCCCTAGTGCTGGAGCAAAACATCAAATTCGGGCAAAAATTATACTGATATTTGGCCAAAATGTGCTAACCTGAGACCTTTTTACCATGTATTTTCATCATTCTACCCTTAAAATTAGTTGTAATCCATGTAAAAATGCGTAGTGATTAGTTTGCAACCCCATATAGCTGTTTGGCAGTAATGCTAACAGGGATGCAGAAATTGAAAATAATTCACTTGCCCGCCGGACCAGAACCAACTAAAATTTACTACCCCTCCAGAATTTCTACTAGTCCGCAAATCTGTAGAATATAATATACAGTGACAAAGCATTATTAAGAACACCTGGTGAGTGATCAATATCGAAATAAAAAATGCAGATCGCCTGTTGGACTGGTAGTTGCATTTTTTAACTCGTCCGTCAGAATGTTTACTCACATTTGGCGAGTGGGCAAGTACTTTCTGCACCCCTGTGCTAATTATATGAATAAATAGTGTTAGACAGATTAGGGCATTTTTGTTTAATTCAAGCAAAAGCCAGCCTGCCCCTCTACAAAAATGGGAGCCTGTATGCCTATGACAAAAATAAAAAATAAATTAATGTATAGAGTTTGATTAAGACTAACTACATTTAAAAATTTCTTCTTTTTGTTTAATTGCAAAATAATTAAGAATTGACTGCAATTGGTTTTTGGTTCATGCAAGTATGAACCGAAAAAACTATGTATAACACCACGTAGCAGGTCATACAAAAGTGTGCACATAGGTTTTTCAGTTCATACTTGCGTGAACCAAAACATAATTGCGATCAAATCTTATAATTAAATTTATAGTTTTTTCAGTTCATACTTGCGTGAACCAAAACATAATTTTGGTCAAATCTTATAATTAAATTTATATGCATAATTTAACAGTAAATGTCTCAGTTTGTTTTTTTGTTTTGTTTAGTTTTAAATATGCCTGTAGTATTGTTTGTGTAAACTTTATTGATGCTTATGTCACTCGCGTAAGAATGCAAATGTTCATTCATTATCATTTGAATCAGGTGGTTTGCCAGATGACGTCATTTGGTAAATGACATAATTTATATAAGCGACGCCATTTCCGCTAGTTTTAGCTGTGTTCATTTTGACAGCTTGTTAAATTATGTTTAAAGGATTTGTCCGTTTATATTTCATTAATGTGAATGAAGGGAATGTGTCAAACATTTACACCGTCGGGGGGAAACTGTTTAATTTTCATCAACAGCTGTACAACAGCTGTAGAACAACGCTTACAAGTAAGTTTCAGGCGTATTAAAACGTTCCTAAATTTCTTTGGCCACCGACTGAGTCTCATTACATTAGAGATCTACGGTATGCGTATGTTTACTCTGTTGTAGCATTTTCCATTAATTCATCGTATAAAAAAGTGCACTATTACATGGTATCTATGTCACAGTTGTATTGCTTTTTGTATCTTTCACATGTGTTTTCTTCAAAATATCTAAATATGGTTGCATGAATAATCCGGCTAGTTACAGAAAAGTAGTGTGAGTTGGGGGCTGGGACATAGGCATGGCTTAAATTGTTTTGGTTCATCGAGATATCAATGAAACAAATTGAGGACCTCTCAAGCAATCAGATTGCCGCAAAGAAAATTTTATTATTAACATTCGTTATACATTCTACAATATATTTCTTAAATGTTTAAATATATAGAGGATTCGTCACAAGTATTTTTTAATATGGAAAATATCAACTGAGTCTATGTTAATTGGTATTTGTCGAGGCTCTGCCGAGACAAATACTGATTAACTAGACGAGGTTGATATTTTACATATTTAAAAAACACAAGTGGCGAATTCTATTTATCCTATAACACTTCTAAAATAACATTTTAATTAATTTTTTTGTAAATCAGAATACTAAAGTCGCCGCCATCGATAATATGACATCATCACAATTAGCACAGATTAGTTTGACATCACACATTTTAAACCAATATTTGGAAACGTTACGCTCAGGTACATGGGTTTTGTTGGCTTGTAAGCAAATGACCTCTCCACAGCAAAACATTACCTTGAGACCTTGCAAATTTGCATACCGGGTTAGTAAGGTAAATTATCACATGGGTTTATGACATGGATATCATAGGTAAAGTTATAGGATAAATATATATATATATATATATATATATATATATATATATATATATACATATATATATATATATATATATATATATATATATATATACACATATATATATATATATATATATATATATATATATATATATATACACACACATATATATATATATATATATATATATATATATATATATATATACACACATATATATATATATATATATATATATATACACACATATATATATATACATTGTGACCATCTACATTGTGTTGTTGGCCTACATTGTATTTAACTTTTTAAGTATACTGTGTAGAACATTTTAATACTTTGTTAGATAATGATCTTTCTTGATACATTGTGAATCTATGTTATACGTTTACTGTGCAAAAATAAACACAAACCTGCATGATATATAATGAATGATTTAAAAAAAACAGACATACATTTCCCAATATACATGTCCTTAAATGCACTTGACCTGTCAGCAAGTACATGTAGAACGTACTGATATACATTTACATGTCATTGTCATTTTAAAGACCTGATTTCAAGACCTACAGTCATTAAGTCAATCAGCCAGCCAACTAGCCATGTCTGTGTCAAAGAGTGATTTGGTGATAACGGTTATAACAACACTTTATTGTTTTCTTTAACCGGAGTGACTTAAAAAAAATACATGTATAGTATGCACTTATCATCTTGGTACCGTAGTGTAGTGGTTAAGCCATCAGGCTGATAGGTATTGGGTTGCATCCCAGTATTGCAAGTTTTAATGGGTAGGTGTATGTATAACCATTACACCAACTAACCACTGTCCTGGACAGACAGTCCAGATAGTCGAGTTGTGTGCCCAGGACATTTGTGCTTGAACCTTAATTTGGACACGATCATGATTGAGGGTTTCTTCTTCTTTGTTTTTGTTTCCTTTTGTCATATAAAATAATTTGTATAATAATAATAATAATAATAATACACAGATAATAATTTTTAAAAGCTTACCAAAATAGTATGCTGGTTATCCATACCGTAAAAAACAAACATGTACCTTGTTATTATGATTTATGATCAATTCCTAACATGCTTTGCATGGTATTTTCTGTTTAAGGGTAGATATAGGATTTTAGCCTGTAACATTACATGTTAAACTTTTGGTTTTGTGACACCATTATAGCACATTGGTTAATAAATTGAATGTCAAACATTTGGTCATTGTGATTCATAGTCCGAGAAAAATGGCTACAGTTTTCCTTTAGCACATAGCAAAAAGGGATCTTTTATATACACTTTCCCAGTCAGGGCAGCAGATACCACAGCCTTTGATATACCAGTCAAGGGGAGTGTAATATTAATGCAATGTGGTTGAGTGACATTAACAAACAAGGCTCCTCGCCTTGTACAAACACAAAATTCATTACATGGCAAAAATAGGTGGGATATGGGAGGGGATGGCTCTCATATATAACTTTATAAGGGTAGTTCCGGGGGAGGGGTACACAGTAATTATTAATATTGTTTTATACCTAGTGGGTCTGCTGCATTTTTTTATATGCATACATGGGTTAAAACATTTTTTATTTCATTTTGTTTTTTAATTACTTTGATGCTTACATGTATATCCAGTTCCGGCTCAAGAATGCTGACCTGGCCACAGAGGCAGTCTGTCCATAACATTGAGAATACTAAACAAGTTCCCGTGAGAGACCATTTACATTACAATGAGTGCGTTTTTAATTGTTTGTCATGAGTGAAAGCGTAACGTAAATGGTATCTTTCAGGAATGAGTATAATATTCTGTTTATTACACTGTACATCAATGAACAACAATCGGACAGAATTACTTCTAACATAACTAAATGAGACATGAAAAGGCACAGACATAAGAATGTTGTCAGTTACTAAATAATGTCATGTGGTGGTCACTTGATTTAGCTAATTATCAATGAAACTTTGCATTCCTATGCCACACATCTATGAAAGAAAGAAAGAGAAATGTTTTATTTAACTACGCACTCAACACATTTTATTTACGGTTATATGGCGTCAGACATATGGTTATGGACCACACAGATTTTGAGAGGAAACCCGCTGTCGCCACTACATGGGCTACTCTTTCCAATTAGCAGCAAGGGATCTTTTATTTGCGCTTCCCACAGGCAGGATAGCACAAACCATGGCCTTTGTTGAACTAGTTATGGATTACTGGTCGGTGCATGTGGTTTACACCTACCCATTGAGCCTTGCGGAGCACTCAGTCAGGGTTTGGAGTCGGTATCTCGATTACAAATCCCATGCCTTGACTGGGATCCGAACCCAGTACCTACCAGCCTGTAGACCGATGGCCTAACCACGTTGCCACCTATGAATTAAATTTACACAAACAATACTTTAAATGTATTCAAGGCTAAACAAAATCATTAAAATATCTATTTGCTTAAGTTATGCGGCTAACATTAATTATAAGAACTGACAGCAAGTATTTTTCTGATTATAAATATATGTATATAAATAGAAAGAACCATGTGCACACTTTTTGCATGACAATCTATGTGCAGTCATACTGAGTGTTGCACTCAATCAGCCGATCAGAGGTCAAGACCTCTCAAAAGACATATATTATGTATTTCACATTGTATTGTGGGATACTGAAAATATCACATGGGAATCTTGGCGCTGCAGTGTAATAAAATGGATTAATGGTTACATGTTAGTGGTCAGTGAGAAAGACATCGGTCTAATTGCTCTACACCTCATTGGGTTGTTGAAAGCTGGTATCAGTCTTAAATTTAAGAGTAGACTTATATATTTTAAAAATTGCTTTTTGCACCCTTTTGAGATTAGTTCTGGAATAGTCCTTAGAAAAGAGACATAATAACAGGGGCATAGGCTGGGGGTGGGTGGGTCCGGTGAAGCAAAAACAATTTTTTTTACAGTAAAATATTAGGCTATTCAAATAATATATACATGTTGGTGCCAGGAGTGCCAGGAGCATCAGAAGCGGCATGGCCAGTAGAGCCATGGCTGTACCACGTTTTGGGCCAGGAACGTTTTTTTTTTTTTTTTTCATGGTGCTCTCATAGTATATACATTGCTTTCATGGCCGTACAACTTTTAATTGCGACACTCCTGGGTGCCCAGGGAAAATGTAGACAAAACGGTCCACTAGGTTTGTATTTAAACACCTCTCAGGTTGAGACCACGCTACGCCCCTGAAATAATCTTATCACATCTCGATCTGGGTGGTAAGAAACATGTGCATAGAGCCATTACAGTACTTGTTGTGGTATATGGCTTGTTACCCTGTATTATGACATACAGGCTCCATTGTTCCTGATCCATCAGTGTATCTGGACTTAACCCTAGCAATTCTATGAATGCATGTTCTCGTTATCTTGTTTGTGCAATCTCGCTGTGCTATAAATTAATGGCATGTCTTGGCAGTTGTTCAAAGAATTGATATTATTATTTATAGTTGGCTATATCTTGTCCATGAGGCTATTCTTGAACAATTGTTTTACTCCAAGCTAGTGTACCATTTAGGGTTGCTTGTACCTCCAGGAGCAGATTGGGTGGATCGAGGTAGTCCGGACCCCCCCCCCCCCCCCCCCCACCTATATTACAAAGACTTTTTTAATTTTTAGCTTATGTTAAAATACATTCACTACTAATATACAACTTTTATATAAGTTGTTGCATGTAGACAGCCATGCACCCAAATTTGATCTCACAGAAAAATACAAAAAGCACTCTTTATAGTTAAAAAGTGCTATTTTTGTTCAACATATGTGCCCCGTTTTATATTACTACATAAGTATCCCAATTCTTCCTCTTTCTTCCCATTATTTTAGACAAGGGACAATCATGTTATTTAAGTAGTAGGCATTTTAAAATAAAATATTTGTAAAGTAAACAAGAACGAACTAACAAGAAATTATAATTGAAAAGGAGTCAAGACAATATTTATGTGTCGAAAATATTGTTTTCGTCTTCCATGCAATGTGACATAACACTCTTTTAAAATAACACCGCACACCAATTTGGCTATCTACAGATATTTCCTGTTTATTAACATTCATTAATATGTATGTTGACAAAACTTCATTAACAAAGGTAAGAGGAAAATTCCAAATGATAATTATTCTGGTACAAATATTTATTTATTTATTTATTTGTTTGTTTATTTTCAGCAACTAAAACATCCTAATTTGGTAAATTTGACAGAAGTCTTTCGGCGGAAAAAACGTCTTCACTTAGTCTTTGAATATGTTGATCACACGGTGCTGCATGAATTGATTAAACATCCCCACGGGTAAGTTAATGTTTGAAATGTTTTTCACTTTCACTCATACTTTAAATAAATTGATTTCAGGTCAGGTCAGAGTGTTTAATGTGCACATTCAGAACAAGCTGTTGCAGAGCTCGCCTGTCCTGATCAGCCTCGACCGGCTCCTCTGTCCAGGACCGGGGGGGGGGGGGGGGAACGACCGCCTGCACTGGTAGGTGCAAGAGAGCACTATAGCAGCCCAACCGAAGTCGGTAACAGATGGAGAGTGGTTATGGGTGCTATGGAATTTGGAATGTGCAGTAGGATTAATGCCAAATGGAAAGGGTGCACAGTTTTTAATGAAGGAAATTAGGCACAATTTTAAACGGTCTGTCGAAAAATGTTTTTGAATTTAGTATGCCGAGAGTGACTTGTTACTGGGGCCTAGTTGTTGAGCTGTCTCCGTAGGTTGCCCACAGAGGCCCTTAAAAGGGCCTGATCTGTTCAGATGATAAAATTGATGTGTTCAGGCTGGTGTTTATTATAAGGGGTGCACAGGCTTCACACACTGACGTCAGGGCTAGCTCTGGCACTCGCCAAATTCACCAATTGTGAATTTCTCAAACAATTAGCAAATTTTATTTTAATTTGGCAAAATAATTTCATGTAATGATTGATATTTTGTTACAAAATAACTGGGTTTTTACAGTTTTTGACGTTTAATCAATAATTTGGCGGAATTTTTTGCTGACCCAGAGTTAACCCTGGAGGTGGACGGTCAATTAGGTTAACTGATGGTTACCTCAGTTGCATGTGATATGACCAAAAAAACTGTCACTCTGATTAGTTAGAAATAACAGCACATCATCTGCCCATTCATCTCCTTATTCCTGGAATGGAATAAATAAACGTTTAACGACACTCCAGCACAAAAATATATTGGCTATTGGGTTCCTTATTCCTGTTCATAACGTTTCATTTATAATTATTTTCTGTCCAGGGCATATACCTCAGCTATTTGGATTGACTTTACAGGACAGTGGGTTAGTAGTTGATGAGAAAGAAGTTGGTGTAGTTACCTTACACCTACCCATAGAGTCATTAAACTTGCTCTGGGTGGAAACCGGTACCAGGACGTGAACTCAGTATCTATCACTACTACTCAACCAAGGCTGGTCACTGCATGGCATCATGGATTGTCTCTATTATATCTCCAATATGATACAAATTAACAAATATATATATATATATATATATATTTTTTTTTTTTTTTTTTTTTTTTTTTATAAATGCCACAAACATTTAACACAGAGAAAAAGACATTTTTTGTTTTTTGAACATTACAAACATGGATGATGATGAGATGGATGGTGGAATCACAGTATATCCATTTCAGTATGGGACTACTTGACAGGTCCATGCTCCACGCTAGCTGTCAGTAGAGCTATCTCGGTATCACCTGAGCCCAGGATAAACGGAACCTGCAGTGCATGCTGGGTAATCATCCGTTATGTGGGATCATACACTCAGGAGCCACACTCATAATCGCACCCGTGAAGTGGGTTAAACTTGGTGTATGTGGCCTTACGCCTGCTCATTGAGCCTAGCGGTGCACTCACTCTGGGTTGGATCTGGTACTGGCATGAAAAGTCCCCCATTGCCTCAGGTGGCATACGAACTCAGTACCTACCAGCCTGAAGTCTGATGGCATAACCACTGCACTACCGATGCAGATTTAATACAGAAGAACTGTTGACTGTTGCCAGTATTGAGATTTGAACCCAGTACCTACTAGCCTGAAGTCTGATGGCTTCACCACTATGCAAACATGGCTGGTACAAATTGTTTATAAATACAAGCATATATACACTGTAGGCCCATTATGCAAAAACTAATTCTTTGAAAATCAGCTATGCATGAACAAAAATATTTTAGTAGACATGCAAGGCAAAACAAAGTATCTCCACCATTTAAAAAAAAATTATTGACTTATTAATGGAATTGCTGGTGTGTTATGGTATCTTCATTTACAGTGTACTTGTTCTATTGCTTTTATGCATCAGTTAAAAAGTTTTAAATTAATAATAGCTTCCTGTTATAAAATTGTAGTTCATATAATTGCTCTGTATGCTCACTATAATTGTGAAATTATGTCCAGCATAACAAACACAAATACTGCATTTATTAATAAATAAATTAAACCCTCATTATTTTGGCTTGGTAATCAAATAAATACATTTTTGATTATGTATATGCATGTTAATGTTTATAAATGTGCATGTATGTTATGGGACAACAGATGTAAAATTACCCATACGATATTAAAAGGTAATGTTTTTTTGTTTTTTTCTATAGGGTTCCTGAGCCATTGACCAAAAGAATAATTTACCAAACACTGTTAGCAGTGAACTTCTGTCATCAACATAATGTGAGTATTGGTTTTCATGTTTAGTTCATATTTCTCGCTCCAGCCAGTGCACTACGACTGGTACATCAAAGGCCGTGGTATGTGCTATACTGTCTATGGGATGGTGCATATAAAAGATCCCTTGCTGCTAATCGAAAAGAGTAGCCCATGAAGTGGCCACAGCAGGTTTCCTTCCTCAATGTCTGTGTGGTCCTTAACCATATGTCCGACGCCACGTAACCGTAAATAAAATGTGTTGAGAACGCCATTAAATAAAATATTTTCTTCCTTCCTTCCTTCATGTTTAGTTCAGGGCTTTAGATTGCACCAAAGTGAAGGTGATGGGCACTTTGTCTCAAACAAGTATGTTGAGAGTAATCACGTCCAAATTAAGTACAAACATGCTGAACTCAAAAACATTTTGCCTCAAAACCATTGAAACTTTTAGTTGTCACGGAAACCCACTCTTATGGTTTTGGCTTAACTTAAGTGATAATTTTTAATGCATTTTCACCACAGACATGGCAGCAGATATCACTGCTTCTTAACTGATAATTTAAGACTTGAGTTATATGCAGTCTATTGATTTTAAGGCTCATTGATTGAAGCATACTCTGCAAAATTTATTTAGGGCCAGTAGGTTTTTTGGTCATTTTTCTGTAAATATGGTAAAACAAAAAGATAGATTTTTCTGTTGTAAGGTGTTGTTGTAAAGTGGCATGCTCTTAAACTTAATTATTCAGACAGTTTACAATGAACAGAATGACAAGTATCATTACCAACCAATGAGCAATGAATCCTAGTTGAATGCTTATTTTGGTAGTTTTTATAAATACTTGAGAAATCGACTTTGTGTCATGGTTTCAGGGCTATCTCTGGCACTCGCCAAATTCGCCAATTGCGAATTTCAAAAACAATTAGCGAATTTTATTTTTATTTGGTGAAATAAGTTATATATTGTTTGAAAATAACTGGGTTTCTGCCATTTTTGAAGTTTATTAGATAATTTGGCGAAAGTTTCTGCTAACCCAGAGCTAGCCCTGTATGGCTCCCAATTTTACTGAAACAATGTTTAGAAGTCTGCTGTGATCAAAATGTGCTAAATAATATGACACTAACAAATAAGTACTGCAAGTCTACTGGCCTTTAATTAATTTGGTTGAGTATAAAAAAGAAAAGCAGATATAATTCCACAATCAGTTTCTTCTTTTGAGTTTGATTTTAAAAAATAAGTCATTCGTCTTACAACATCAAACCAATCTTTTTTAATGAATGACCTTATGATTAATTTATACAATGCACTGAGGTATAGTTGAGCAAAAAAAAAATTCCATTTCTTTGGTCGTTAACATATTATTATTATTATTATTGTCTGCACTGTAAGACTATACATGTATGCATTTGCAGGTATTCTGTGATTAGAAAAAACAATTTTGCACCCGAACTGCCTTAGAAACCAGTTAGCACTGAATAACCTCACGGTTACTAGGATAAATATTTTTGAAATAATGTTGGCAATATTGATTACAAATACAATTCATGAGGTCATTTGTATGAGTGCTGCACAAGACTGGCAGTTGTGTGGTGACGAAACAAAGAAAACACTTTTGTTTGAGCCAAGCCTTTAGTTAGGGTAGTGCTATTGTTCATTCTCTACATGGCTGTGAAGTTGATTGTCATTTGTCATACATACAAATATTGAATTATGCAATTCCTTAGAATAGTATATGGCATTTATGTGTGGTTTATACATACACCTCTATCACTGCCTCAGAATCTCTAGTTTTAATCCATAACTGTGATGTCGCACCATTCTTCTAGGTGTAGATTATTTTTTAAAGAATTAACACCTGTAAAATAGTGCAATTTGAACTTTGTATGTGTTCAGGTCTGGGATTTGAACCCACTACTGACAGAATTTATTTATTGTAAATAAGTACAAGGCTTTAGCCCACAAGGCCAAACATCTGCATCGTCAAATACATATGTAATTTGAGCCTCATAAACCTGATACTAGTGAAAGTAATGTATAATGGTGGAACACAGTGAAGAAATTGGAAATCAGAGCTTGCACGTGCATCATGCTTAATGCCATCCATCCATTACTAAGGATTTCCTGACCTAATAATTCCGGTTAGGTCCGAAAGTATCCTATGGTTTTTGGTTATTAATTTAATAAATATTCTTTGCCATTTTAACCAATATTTTCATTTAAAGATAAAATAGCTGTTAATTTTGCAGTGACGTAATTTGTTTTAATGAATAATGGATTAAGTTTGAGAATGCACTTGGAAGTGTAGATTTAAAAATAAATAAATTAACTTACCCCTACGGGGCTTGTGAATTATTTTTATGAATCTACTCCCCCACGTACAATCTCCATTACTTATCCAGGTGCATGTGCAGGAAATTATGCAGGGGCTATCCAGGATTTTGTAAGAGGAAAGGGGAGTGAAAGTTATAAAGAAGACAAGTTTGAGTTTACCGAAGGCAGATCTTCATGGGGAGTCATTTAAAACAAAAATACTCAGAAGTGCTTTTTCAAGGCAATTTAATGTCATACATTGTGGATGATGAATTTTTTAAAAGTCATTAACAATGGCACTTCAGATGGGTAGCGGTGGTTCACAGTAACCATTCTAGATCTGCCAATGGACCATTTAGATTGTGCAAGCAAAGGTTTGGGGGAGGGTTTTGGGTCGTGCTTCCTTAGTATAGTGAAATGAAATAGAAAATTAGCTTTTAGTGGTATGGGTTTTGATCTTAGAAACCCCTTCTCTACTACACATGTGCCTGCTCAGTGACTGTGAGTCGGTCACCCTCTCCTTCTCTCTTTCCTTCCTTGTATGTCTGTAGATCTCTTTCTATTCTTCCCTTTATTTTC
Source organism: Gigantopelta aegis (assembly GCF_016097555.1). Lineage (NCBI taxonomy): Eukaryota > Metazoa > Mollusca > Gastropoda > Neomphalida > Peltospiridae > Gigantopelta > Gigantopelta aegis. The sequence goes on from NC_054702.1 coordinate 85,982,584, forward strand.
TAGGCATACTCAGTTTTTAATTTGAAACCCCACAAACACCAGCACTATTTTTCATTCATTCATTCATTCATTCGTAGGTTAATTCATCCATCAATCTGTCATATACTCAAAGAATTCATTAAGTTTTCTTCTATGAGAAAAAGCATGGTTTTATTTGCATTGAGCAAACATACAAAATAGTTTTTGAGTTTTCTTTTCAACGCATGGTGGTAGTATTGTGTGGTCTTACTCTTGGAGTATTTCTTACATCCAAACATGTATTGAACATAATTCTATAGTGTTCCTGACAAAATATTATTTACATATAGTACAAAGGTACCTGGGGTATTCAATCTTTTTCATTTCTATAGCCCCCAGTCTTGCCCTAGGTAATAATGTTAGGCTTAATATAAGCCTCTGGTAGAACAGGTGTCTTATATATAAGTCACACTATGTTCTTGTCTTAATTGATTTTTTAATTTATATCTTGACTTACTTCACTGTAGGTAGCAAGCACTCAGAAATTGTATTAGATAAAGCTTCACAATATTAAATTATGGTGTGAAACGTACATATACTGAATATTTAATTTAATGTACATTATACAATGTATGTATACATGTATGTGTGTGTGTGTGTGTGTGTGTGTGTGTGTGTGTGTGTGTATATATATATATATATATATATATATATATATATATATATAGGCTTTTAATAACAATGATGTATTTGTACATGTGTATACATGTATAAGAATGCATGCACTGTGCACATGGATTTATGATGTAATGTTAAATTTTATACAAAATGTGTTTTGTTTTAAAACAAAGATTTTTGTACTTCAGTCTGCTGGAAGAAATTAATTTCAGTTAAACATCCAGTTCTTTTAAGAGACAATCCTGACCCTGTAGCCATTGTAACAAGTGTCTAGCTAACATAGCTTTTTTAAAACTATTAAACTTACAACATTATAAAAGGTTCTGTCTTAGAATTGCAACATTGTATATCGTTTGTGTTTTTAATCAGTTTATTGCAATGCATATTGGTCTAAAAGCCTTTACTATTAAAAATACCATGAATGGTTGAATATTGAATGACACCAATCTTTTTTAATCCAAAAAGGAAAATGTCATGGAATGACAGCTTTTGAAACCAAAGAAATATGTCAATACAAATAAATTGCAATATCCGAAATGGACCAAAAGCAAGTTTCAAGTCCTGTAATGTCCACAGAAAATTTAAAACAAACTTCGTTTATCTTCATATTATGGCTGTTTGAGTTTAGAAATAACTTGTGGAAAGTAATTTAATTATGAAATCATAACTTAATTTTTGTGACAGCGGAGCAGGATGTAGCTCGGTGTGGGATCGATCCCCATTGGGCTATTTCTCGTTCCAGCCAGTGCACCACGACTGGTATATCAAATGCCGTGGTATGTACCACCCTGTGGGATGGTGCATATAGAAGATCCCTTGCTGCTAATCAAAAAGAGTAGCAGGTTTCCTCTCCTTAACTATATTTCTGACGCCATATAAACGTAAATAAAATGTGTTGAGTGCATCGTTAAATAAAAAATTTCTTTCTTTTTTAATTTTTGTGACAAACGGAAAAAATGCTATCTTAAAATATACGTGTAGAATTAATTTTCATCAATTTGTTCACTCTGACAAACTTTGCTGTATTCAGTATTTTATCAAAATAAATAATATTATATTTGTCTAAATTTTTTGCTTGAATTTGTTTGTATTAGTTTGTCATTCAAGAGAAATCATTTTTCAGGTACGATTCAGTATTGTGGAAACACATTAATCTGTACACTTTAAAAAATCCCCCACCAAAACCCCAACATATCTGGATTAACAAGGTTCCACTGTATACTGTTTATGAATACACAACGGGAGGAAATTGAAGTACTATAGAACTGATGTATAAATGGATGCAATGGAGAAAATAATCTTCATTCCATGGGACATGGTACGATTCTTGGTGAAACATACAGATCAAATGTGTGTTGTGTTTTTTTTTACAGACAATACATAGAGATGTGAAACCAGAAAACATTTTAGTCACAAGACAAGGCCAGGTTAAGCTGTGTGACTTTGGTTTTGCCAGGGTTTTATGTAAGTATTATATGTAGTTCAGTGTTCTCGCTGCTCCATTTAAGCGGGGCGTCCCGCCCCGCTATTCCATTTTGCCGCCCTCCTTTCACGTTCCCCGCCCTCCTTTATTTTTGAGCGCCCCTCTTTATTTTCAAGCACTTATCTCCGCTATTTCCAAATGCACTTTTTTCCACACAAAAAACAACGATCAGTCTGCACACTGGACATCAAAGGAAACAAGCCGCGTTGTGTACGAAAAAGCAATTGACGAAATATTTACGAGTTACCGTAACGTAATTTAACAGTATTTTTAACAGCGTCTATTTTGTCCAATATCTGTATCCATTTGTATGTTTGATAGACACAATAAAAGTTATATTTTACGTAAGCAATGAAAACATTTAATTTTTTACGGATTCGGCAAATTCCGATTTGAAAAAACCCTCTTATTTGGCACCAAATTTGTCACGTGATCAGAACGGTCATTCTGTCTTTTGTTTCCACTAACTATCGTTTGATATTTTGTCCTCAGTTGCAGATATAATTGGTTGAAACTGATGATTTTTACTTTCTGTTATTCTGCTTATTCAGCAGTTCTTTATAAAATATTGTAAACTTTTCATTTTGAGGGGATATGAACGCTTATAAAAACAACGGAAGTGGTAGTGTTTATCATTAAAATCATTTATCTTGAGTGCCAAATAATATATACACCGCCTTTACAAAAACGAAACTCTAGCTGGCGATAATATTTTATCACAGCGATCGATTCATTCGATGAAGATGGAAATAACAAAAATGCATCTGACATTAGGAGATCACTTTACAAGCATCTTTATTGTTTTTCGTATATCTTGAAATCTTTATTAAAAATAATAATATTAAAACTTTGATCGGTCCAGCAAAACCGGAACTGCCCGTGAATGTCAAACCGATATCATCTTCGGTTCAATTAAAAGACGAGTTTTTTTATAAATCCCTTTGCACTTTTTTTGTAGGCAAAATAAGGAGTATGTCTTTTCTCAAAGTCTACCAACACACAACAATATGATAACCAAACTACCCCCCCCCCCCCCCCCCCTTTTTTCTTTCTTTTTTTCTTTCTTCTTTTTTGAAGGGTGTGGTGCCGACCGGCCGCCCTCCTTTAATTTCATACTATAGTTCATACTGGTATTTATCAATATTTGGGGGAAAGGGGGCCAAATATTACTTGTAAGTGCTATGGTAAATCTCAGCCTTCGTTAAAATGTTTTGTGTAACTTGGGTTGGAATTGTCTTATATATACCTTATAATGGTGATAAATTCTATTTATCTGGCTGGAGCCATGCTTGTGAAACTTCAAAATCTATACTCAATCTGAAGCAAAATATATAGACTTTAGCTACATGCCTTTTGAGTGAGTGAGACCTGACTAAAGCTTTGAGTGTCAGCTCTGAGCTTGATGTGTATTTTACAGACAGTATTATCATTACTGGAGACATAATAGTTGAAGTTTTTGTGTAACAAAATTATATATTGCTAATATCTGTAGAAGAGTCCCATCAACCAGTTAATCAATTGCTGCATGAATATCAAACTGGACTAGAATTAAAAATATTCAAACATACAAAAAATCTTGAAAAATACAAACGATAGGGTTATGCTTTACAGTAAATGTCAGCTTTAAATACCAATCCCTCCAGAATTGAAATAATGAAATGTGACTACTTGGATCTTTATTTTGTAATGAAAAAGAAAGAATGATGTTGATGATTTCTGTTTGCATCTGGTCCAGGTTATTAGATCTTTATTTAATAATGACAAAACAATGATTGATGTTAATGATTTCTGTTTGTGGTTGATCCAGGTTATTAGATCATGATTATATAATGAAAAAAGAATTAAAGATGTTAATGATTTGAGTTTTCAGCTGGTCTGGGTGGTTAGGTTTTGTTTTTATAATGAAAAAAGAATGAATTAATTGTGTGTTCAACTGGTCGAGGTGATTACATCTTGATTTCATAATGAAAAAAGGATGGATGGTGTTAATTATTTCTGTTTGTGGTTGGTCTAGATGATTAGATCTTGTTTTTGTAATAAAAAAAGAGCTGGTCCAAGTGATTAGATCTTGTTTTTATAATGAAAAAAAGAATTGGTCCAGGTGATTAGATCTTGATTTCATAATGAAAAAAGAATGAATGCTGTTAATTATTTTTGTTTGCAGTTGGTCCAGGTTATAAGTCTCCTACTGGTCCAACCGGAGGGGACTATTGGTTTCATCTTTGTCCGTCCATCCATCCCACATAGTATTCCGGATGTTTTTTAGAATGCTTTGAGATATTTAGCTGAAATTTTATGTATAGCTTTAACATGTACTGTTATAGATCAAATTTGACTTTCATGGAGTTATGACCCTTGAACTTTGGAGATATGAAAAATTGTTGGGACCCGTTAGGGGACATGTATTGCTTTAGCAGTACTCTCATAATGCTTGTTAATCTTGATTTCATAAATGAAAAAAAAGAAAAGAATGTTAATGATTTCTGTTTTCGGCTGGTCCGTGTGATTAGATCTTGATTTCATAATGAAAAAAAATTAATGGTGTTTCTCACTTCTGTTTCCAGCTGGTCCGGGTGATGAGTACACAGACTACGTTGCAACGCGCTGGTACCGTGCCCCAGAGCTGCTGGTTGGCGACACACAGTACGGACCACCCGTGGACGTGTGGGCTATAGGATGTGTATTTGCTGAACTTCTCACAGGACAGGCCTTGTGGCCAGGCATATCAGACGTCGATCAGCTGTATCACATCAGGAGAACATTAGGTATTCATTCAGTCATTTGGGGGCGGGATGTAGCCCTGTGGTAAAGCACCAGCTTGATTCACTGTCGGTCTTAAGATCAATCCCCGTCGGTGGGCCCATTGAGCTATTTCACGTTCCAGCCAGTGCACCACGATTGGTATATCAAAGGATGTGGTATGTGCTATCCTGTCTGTGGGATGGTGCATATAAAAGAGCCCTACTCTAGGTAGAATAATAAAATAATTTAATATGTAACATTGTCCTTTATTAAAGGCACTGAGTCTAATATTTAGATAGGGTAAAATAAGTTTGTGGATTATAATTTTATTGACCATTAAATTACCTATTACTATAACAATTTGTATAAATGATAATGTTTACTAAATCAAATGTATTTCTGTTTGTCCTGGTATCTGGTGTTTGTAGTAGCCTAATATAGTTTTTGTTTGAAACAGAAAAAGTAAGAAACCTGTGAAATTAGAGTCTGATACTTTCAAACTCTATCAATATCAGTTTTTAGTGAGACTGCACAAATTGAAGGAAAATATGCCAGACTTTTAACATGTTATTCTATTTTTTATTAATTATTCATAAGCATAACTTATCTTGTTTTCTTTTTTGTAGGGGATCTTATACCACGTCACATGGAAATATTTTCTACAAATGTCTTCTTTAAAGATATGAAGATTCCAACACCTGACAAACAGGTAATGGATTATTAATATATTAATTTTTACACTGGAGACAAATACACGTGTTGCTAACATAAAGTTTATTTAATTTGTATGATGATTTTATCTTTGTGTATGATGATTTTATTGGTTGTTTCCAAATTTATTCAATACAATGAAATGATTAAAAATATTTTATTATCATGATAAGTTTTGCCATGTAATTGAAAAGATTTTGTTTTCCTGTCTGATTTATTAAAACAGTTTGATCTTGAATGAGTATTAATTGTGTTTATAATGGAATGCATGTCTTTTTTTATTTTTAGGAACCTTTGGAAGAAAAGTTTTCCCATGTTAACAGTCAAACACTAGATTTTATGAAGGTAGGATGTTCACATATTTTATTTTTTTATTGTATTGGAAGCAACTTATTTTTACTGTAAGATGTTTACATATTTTGTAATATTTGTAAGAATGTGGCTTTAATAGTTCAAACAAAGACTTTGTTGACACTTCTTTTTCATGCAAAATAGTTTTAACATAATTTAGCCTGTCTCATAAAAATAATTATGAAGTACTTGAAACATATTTATTACAGCTAAATGGATTGATTAAGAAATATAATGAAAAATAATTAATCACCATCAAATAGCAAATGCATAAATCACTTTTTTGTTGATATTGTTATTTAATTATTTATTACAGCCAAACGGTTTAATTAAGAAACATAACTGAAAATAATTGATCACCATCAAATAAAAAAAAACATGAATCACTTTTTTGTTCAGTTTGTAATTTAATTTTTGAAACATATTTAGTATTAATAAATCATATTGAAAATTACAAAAACTTTGGCAATAAAATATTTTCTAAAGTAGATTCATCAGTAAAATCAAACATAATGGATTATTAAATGTATATGCATGCTGAGCAGAATATTTTATTCAAAATTGATTATACTAATTTCTAAGCAGCTAATTTCAATTTAAAATAAATGGTAAGACATGTAGTTGTTTACCTAATAATACCAACTATTACAGCACTGTCTAACAATGGACCCAAGTCATCGCAAATCATGTGCAGAGTTACTACAGCATCCATACATGGAGAGAGAAATAGGAGTAGAAAGTAAACCTGCCAGAGAACCGCGGAGGAATAAACCCATCTCTCGGACGAGTAACTACGTATGTACTTTTCTACCCTTTTGTAAATGAAGAATACTAAATGAGCTTGTCTGTCATACCATTTTTATGAAATGTGTTGAACAGTTTTGGTATTTGACGAGCGAAAGCAAAAAGTATATTAGGCTACTACAAACATCAGAAAGAAAGAAATGTTTTATTTAATGACGCACTCAACACATTTTACTTACAGTTATATGGTGTCAGACATATGGTTAAGGACCATACAGATTTTGAGAGGAAACCTGCTGTCACCACTATATGGGCTACTCTTTCCGATTAGCAGCAAGGGATCTTTTATTTGCGCTTCCCACAGGCAGGATAGCACAAACCATGGCCTTTATTGAACTAGTTATGGATCACTGGTCGGTGCAAGTGGTTTACACCTACCCATTGAGCCTTGCGGAGCACTTACTCGGGGTTTGGAATCAGTATTATCTGGATTAAAAATCCCATACCTCGACTGGGATCCGAACCCAGTACCTACCAGCCTGTAGACCGATGGCCTAACCACGACACCACCGATACCAGGACAAACAGAAATACATTTGATTTAGTAAAGATTATCATTTATATAAGTTGTTACAGTAATAGGTAATTTAATGGTCAATAAAATTATAATCCATAAACTTATTTTACCCTATCTAAATATTAGACTCAGTGTCTTTAATAAAGGACAATGTTACATATTAAATTTCATAATAATGTTCTGACAGGCAAGCAAGTTTAATATTTTATTTATTACAAACCAACTGCAAACAAGCTGCAACACAGAAGTAAGCAGATGTCAAGACCTACTACATGTTGTTTTTCTATAAATTGTGTCAGCAAGTGATCTACATCACGCTAACGTCACGCCAATATTACACTAGTTAAATATTGAGTGATTGTTATGACATGAACAATATCTGACACTGGTGTGATTCATTGTTGTTTTTAAAAATGTAAAATAAAAGTTTAATGTCTAACATTTATAAATCGTAAAATAATATTAATATCTAAATTAAATTCTTCCAGTCTTCTCCAAAATACTTTTTAACAAAAAATCTTGTTGTAATATTGCTTTACGTTATTTTAAATTCTTACTATGAAAAATTATTTTAATTGTACTTGTAATATGTTCAAACAGTTCAACTCATCTTGATCAGTAATGTCAACAAAAAAAAGGACTACATAATAAAAAGATGTTCCAAAAGGATGCAGTTATGGTTATAACTTATGGGTTTAGTAATAATTGGTTTGCCTTATTATTGTCTTGTTATTGGTAATATCAATAACTACCCCAAAAGATTATCACTTTTACAGTTACCATAGACATCTACTGTATTTGTAAAGATTGATTAATAAAAAATGTTGTAAAATTACAAATATATATTAAATTTTTTTTGTAGCCATATGCAGCACTGCCTCAGCTGACAAACCACCCATTTACATCATCTCCGGTGCCAAACCCGAAATACCAGCATGCGAACAAGCATAAAAAGTTTGACCACTTTCCAAATATCTGACTGGCAGGCCAAGGGGTGATGCGACCAGATGGCAACTAAATAGTGCTGCCATCTGTGGACAGAATCCTGGAGGCCATATTGTTTTGTCAGGGATCATTTGAGCATATACTACGTGAAATGCACACTTGTTGCATTCATTTCATGCAGTTGTATAATTGACTTGTTAAAAATGTTCTCAGGGTATTTGTACTTTGTGAGACTTTGTGAGGTAGGGGATAAAAAACCATAGACTTTCTGGTTGTAAGACATATTTGGGGGGAAAGGGTGGCTCATTGACTTTCTACTCAGGAAATCTACTTTACATTTGTTGTGTGTTGTAAAGTACATTAAGAGTCTGTGTTTTAGTTTGCCTGTTGGAGGAGCAGTTTGAGCTCTGTACTTAATTCTGGGGCCTAAATTCACAAAGTTCACTTAGGCTCTCTTAAGCTGCATCGCATCGTCTTTGCAAGTCTTATTGCATTGTTCTACGAGATAACAACGTTGCGAGAGTTTAGTGAATTAGGCTCCTGGACTCTGGGTTCACAATTAGAATTTAGACTTACAGATAACATGGTGTTACGTTCAGACTTGAAACATGGAGTTTTGAGTTTAGACTAAGTTTTATGGATTCAAGTTAATTCAGATGTATAATATTGAACTATGAATTCCGACTAAGTTTTATGATCATGGTAATAAAGCAGTGCATTGATCAACCTATGAATGACACATATAAGCCAGAAATAAAGAACGTAACACATTTAATGAAAATATTAAATATAGGAAACTCTCTAAATCTCAAAGTTGCTGGTGCCAGCCAATAAGTTTGAAATATTGTTGCATTTCAGGTAATTAAATATATTTTGTGGTTAAAATAAAATACATAATAAATATTATTGCAGACGATTCAAGTTTGGGTAAGCAGGACAGTTGTAAACATGTAGTGCTATTGTTTTCCTTTTGTTGTTTGAACATATTGTCATAGGAGAAACACTGAACATTGCAGATGTCATCAGTGAAATTTTGCTATTACAGTACAGGCATGATTAGGATTTTACATGCTCCAAACACCCAAGATTGGCTGACTGATAATTATTAGCACCAAATTCTTTGTTCCAGTCTGGTTACAGCAGAGAAAAGCAGTTTAATATTTGTTCTTTACTTGTTTTAATGCCACAAGTCTATAACAATTCAAACCTTTGAATCCCACTAATTGTTTAGGCATGACACAATAAGACATTGCAGATCCTTCTTCAGGATATTTTCAATTGGTAATTAATACTTGAAAAATGCAGTTACTGGGTACAACAACAAAAGAAAAAAGTTTATTCATTGCAAGTATCGTAACATAATTGGTATCTAAGAATCAAAGATGAAAATAATAAAGCAAAAATATGTCCTTGTTTATTGTTTCTTAAAATATTTTTATTAAATTTTGAAGTTATTTTTATTTAGGAAAATATGTTTCAATTTTGAGAAGAATGTAAAAAACATATAGTAAATATGTCATTTGAAATAGCATGAGTCATTGGAGACAACGTGTGTATTTTTATGTCAAAGTTTGAGATGAATGTACAAACACTTGCATCTTTTCAGAGAGAAAAGCTTGAGTGCCATTTTTGTAGAGATAACATGATGTTTGAGAAAACAGAGTTTGAGATGGAGAGAGTTTACTGTTGCATATGTTTAATATTATAACACTACACTTTAGAAAACATCATTTTATAACACTTATTTATTTATAGTTATATTTAGACTGACAAATTTTTACTGACTGATTGACTAGGCCGATTTAAGTGGTAAAACAGTAAAATTATTTTTAAAAACTTTACAAAATGGACGAAAGACAAAATAATACAGTAAAATCACATTCATAATTTGGATTGTTTGAAAAGACCAATAGGACTTTCCCTATTCGTTTGTAAAAATTGCACAAAAATACATTTTTTAAAATTCACTTGAGCCAGGGTTTGTGGGATTCAACATCCAAACCCTGCATTACATATGTACCTATAACATTAGCAAAAGTAGGTCATGATACAAAACTCATTTCAAAAACAGCATTAATATCAAAACTATGTCATCTTTCAGGTCACATGTTTAAAATGGGGACCAGTGTCATTACTAAATTGCTTGTCAAGAAAAGCTGCTAAATTTATGTACCTTAAATTAAGAAATATATTTTCAAACACACCAACACATCTTGGTTTACATTAAAAGTTGTTAATTTTTATATAATATATATTTTTTTAATTTAACTTTTTGTAACTTTAACACTGCACAACAGAATATTTCTTCTTTCCTTTGTTTTTGTGCTGGAACTAGTGCTAATATGTCAGATGTGTTTATTTGTATGTATCTTTGGCTACATTCCTTTAAAAAAAAAAAAAAAAAAAAAATACTACAGAAGTTGTGTTTTTCAATGGAAGCCATTGCACAGCTAATAAATATTTGCAAAGAACATTTCGTTTTGTGATAACATTGAATAAAACTCCATTAATGGTCATATTTACTATTCATTATTGTAGCAGTGAAATAATGTGTGCTGTTGTTTCTTCTTTTTTTTTCTTTTTTTTTCATGTGTATACAACTGTATGTTAACCATTACACAATCAAATCTGTGATTATTGTGGTGTTAGTAGAGTTGGTAATTGTGGTGATTAAGTTGACGTGCTGTCTCGATGAGTATAGTCTTGATATTGGTAGTTTATGATTGAAGCATTATGTGATCAAATCACTATGGACTGCATTAATGTGCTGTTAGTTGGTATATCTAGTGATGTGACTGACATGTTGTAAACACTTGTACACATTATGGAGGAAAAAAAAAGTCATAATTTATTTGTATGGATGTTATTTTCCCTTAATGTTCTTAGACTAGTGATAAACATAGTAGGTGTTATTTCTTTTAGCTTAAATTGTGTTTTCAGGCAATATGGAAATAGCAAACGGCTTTCTTTCTCATAATTATAATATAATAATACAATATATATATATATATTTATTTATTTATATCTTAACCATTTTATCACTATTGCAAATGCATAATTTCTATACAGGATATTTGTTAAACTGACATTTTTAATACATTTTTTAATGAGACAGAGATTCTTAGGTTTTTACAAAAATGTTTGTAATCTGTGGTAAAACATTTACATTGAATTACAAAGAATATAATTATTTGGCCACTTTAGACAGTGTTTTAGTATTTTAATATCTAAATTTGTTGTACTGAGCCCAACATAGTTAACCTAAATTAATATTATTGTATATTACTGTTTGGTTTTGAGTGATAAAATCTTGTAAAGGTGATTCTAATTTATTCAGAGATTAATTAAGACAATTCCCTTTTGCATTAATTTTAATAAATTAAGATTCCAGTTTACAGGTAATTCACAAATTAAATAATGATGGAAAGGATTGAAGCATTCTAAAACATGTCTTAATGCTATAATGCAACTCTATTGGTTCAGTACTTAAGCCATTGAGTAAAAACTGGGTTCATTTTCACCAGTGGATTAAAAGTAATTTGTTTGTTTAACAACACAACACCACTTGAACACATTGACTAATTAATCAGAGGTTATTTGATGTCAGATGTTTGGTAATAGTGACATAGTCTTCAGAGAAAACTGGTGACATTTTTTTCTTCAGCAGCAGGAGATCTTTTCTAAGCACTTTCCCTAGCAGCTATTGGAAATATGTAGGTTTCCTCCAAGATCATCTCAGAATTATCAAATGTTTGACATTCAATAACTAACAATTCAAAAAATCAGTGTGCTCTAGTGGTGGAGTTCTACAAAACAAACTTTTAATTTATCTTTACTGAAATATAAACAAAGCATAAAACAAATTAAAATGATTGTCTTTTTTTCTGAGGCATCTTTACCTTTGCATAGTGGAAGAAAGTGAGTACACGAATGTTTATTAATTGCAGTAACTCAAGATATTGTATATAATATCTTTCCCATCATACCAGTATGGAGTGTAAAGTGAACTGGGGATGGAGGTGGAGGATGATGATAGTGTTTTGTACTCGTTGAGGAATACTTGGGATAAAATTGAATGGGGATGGGTAGAAGTCAAAATTTATAGAAAAGTGTTGCTTAATCCTTTGACTAGCCTCTTTACATAATCCTTTGTATGACTTGGGCTTCAGATCTGAGAAGTTTCACAGTAGTTGCTGCCAACATCTAATAGCAGGATCTATTTAACTAGCAAACATTCACCAAAGAGATGTTACGTTTTCAATCTGTTGCTTCCCACATCCACAAATTGCTAATGATAGCCAAAGATTACCATCATGTCTTCGGATTTAACACATTAATGTAGATGAAAGTCCTTCAAATAGTTGTAAATATTTGTAGGAAGAAAAACATTTTGATCATCACATTAATTGTTTTTTTAAATCATAAGGTCATGTAATGTTTCCATGCTGCATGAGCAACATTAGTAACGAACACACTGTGTCCATTGCAGGGCTTGAACTTATCGATGGCACTGACAGCTGTGAAAGGAATTGCTGTAGGTCATTGGCTTTACTGATGAATGTTTTTTGCCACTTGATAATAATTATTGCTTTCAGGTTATGTTTATTTGTTGCAAAAGTTACTGGTTTAAAATTGCTGAAGGCAGGCTAAAATTTTGTCAGAGGTGAGCATTTTGCATACTGCAAAAACATTTTTAAATTGCCATAGGTAAGAAATTCATACGTTCAAGCTCTGTATTGGATATTTAATATGGTTTATATGCATGTGCATGGTGTTTGGTGGGACCATTACTAATGTTTCATATTTTCACCATTTTAAGTACCTGACATAGCAAATACATGGATGCTATGTTTTAAAAGTTTCATATTAAATGTCTGTGTTGGCAGTGTTATATCAAAATCAGTTGTTAAATCCTTCACCATGTATTATATATATTTATATATGTAGATATATATGTAGATATATATGTATATGTATGTGTATATATATATATATATATATATTATATTATGTATGTTGAGATAATATATGTTTAGTTATTGATATTGTTACTGGTACATTGTATATATTTATGTGAATGAATAGGTTTCAAGCAAAATTTCATTGGTTTAATGCTACAGTTAAACTCATTTGAACTAACATACGTAGTCGAAACTGTGTTAGTATTAGCATAAGGTGGCCTATTAAGATAACTGGGTGCTTAGTACAGGTTAATTTATGCTATATTAAATGGTTTAAGAGAATAGGTGGTTGCTTAATAGAGGTGGCCACTTGGGCATGTTTGTCTATATAAATCACTGGTCTAAAATTGTATAATTATTATTTTGAAATACAGTACTAAAGAGAATTACAGTAGCTTGGCAGCTTTCTGATTTAGTCTATTTAGTGTTATTTTCCACACTTGGGAATTTTTTGTTCAGTGTACATTTGAGTGGGTTCTATGCATTCTTTTTTCTAATATTTTCAAAAAATTACATTCACATGTATTTAGTGTTGTACTATCATCCTATCAACCAATACTGGTATTGAAAAATGCATGCTTTAATATATCACAGATGGCATTAGAAAAATTATTAAACTAGCTTTTATTTTGTTATTAATGTTTTTTTGTGTGCATAAGACCAACCAGCATTTAAAAAAAATATATCTACTATGTTACCCTCATAATTAATATTAATTAATATGGTAACAATGAGAATGCTAAACATCAGCTCATTGTAAAAAGAAAAACAAGAAGAAGAAAAAGCATATCTCATTAAAGATGTAAAAGTCATTCCAAAAAAGGCCAAATATCTTAAATTGTAACAGCAATTGTAATTGGAAATTGTAATCAAGCTTCTGTTGTATTATTTAATTATTTAAAGTTTCCCCAGCATATTGTTAGCCATCAGTCATTGGATTTTACACTGAATAACAGACATACATGTATGTCAGAATTGAAATATTGGGAAACAAAATAGTTTGAGCAAATTGGTTTTGTCAAACAGATAAAATTTAAACCTTCATAATTAATAGCATTTGTACTCGGCCTACTCCAGGAAAAGCAGACATAAATATATAATTCCAGCAAACTTTTTTCCCTTTGTTTTTTTACAATCAAACTTTTATATTATTGTGAAAAGATACATTTATTCATGTTGAATGGTTTGGATTTTTTTTTAAACTGCTGGTTGCAAAGTGTACTTAAGTTGAAGCAAACTACATTTGTCTCATCACTTTGTTTACTAAGCCAGGCTTTTTACAATTATTGTAAAAAAAAGTCTTTGTTTAACACCACAAGATAAAAGTCTCAACATTTCGTCATATACATGTTGACATTGTCGGGAGAAATTAAAAATTATACTGGCTGAAGTTTAAAGATTCAAGAAAAAGACCTGTATACATTCATTTGTGTATACATTCTGAATTATTAATTTTTCCTGTTAGACCAGTTTCACAGTGTTCAATATAGATATTGTTATTGCCGTCCATGATTTATCTAACTACCTCTTTAGAGGTGACAATCATTGTTTCTTGACAACAGTAACCACAAGATGACAAGAAATTTTTTTAAATTGTGTTTTTGTGATATATTTACTTTATAGTAGCAGAATGGAATTAACTTTTAAAACTTTGTGATATTTATTCCAATTTTTTTTTAACTTTACAATGTGATAATTTATTTTAACCTATTTATATATTTCTAAATGTTTTCTTATATAGATTGTTTTAAACTTTAGAACATTAATTATTCTTGTTAACATATAGGTCCAATATTACACCTATTACTTACTTATTTCAACAAATTTTCAAATCCATATTTAATTCTCATCAACAGATTTAAAAGTAGTTACATGTGAAAATATTAAAATTTTGAGTGTCCACTAGTGTATATATAATCAGTTATGTAGAAAACTGAGCCAGACTATTTATTATTACATTATGTAAATCATAAGTTTTTCTTTTTAATGACACCACTAGAGCACATTTATTTATTACAGTAATCGTTGCTATTGGATGTCAAACATATGGTCATTTTGACACGGTCACAGAGAGGAAACCCGCAACATTTTTCCATTAGTAGCAAGGGATCTTTTATATGCATCATCCCACAGATGGGATAGCACATACCACAACCTTTGATATACCAGTCGTGGTGCACTGGCTGGAACATTTATTAAAATACATGCATGGATGCTGTAATGATAATTTGTTTATTAAATAAAAGTCCACATAAGCATACTTATATTTACCTATGTTTAAAAACTTCTCTAATAAGACACCCCTCCCTCTCATTATTCTGTCCTTTCTGTACAGGTTTGATCACATTAAACTTTTATGTAAACATTGTTGTCCATTTAATTTTTTTAGCCTGTAGAATTTAAATCATTCTTATTTTAAGATATATTGCAATTTGTATATGGGTATCATATATTGATGAAATAAATATTTTTACCTCCACCCCAATATTTTTATCAAATAGACATATTACTAATGGGCATACACATTATACAACCAACCTTTTTCAGTGTATATTGCTAATCACAATCAAATTATACTAGATAGTGATGTAGGTCCAGAGAAGACACAGATAGGCAGCAGGGTTAGTGCATGTCAATTTGATGTTTTCAATATTTGCACTAGTAACTGGTAAAACACCCCCGCAGTTCGCCAAGCACGCACAAATCTGACGTGGCATGCTCCTGATTAAATTCCTGTCCCATTCCTCTTGAAGTGCGGTGCTTAATTCAGCTAAGTTGGTTGGCTGACGTTGACATTCTCAGAGACGTTGTCCGATGATGCCCCACATGTGCTCAATGGGTCAAAGGTCCGGGCTTAGGGCTGGCCATGGTAATGTGGTGATGTTCTGTTGCTGCAGTTATGCAGTAACCAGTAGACTGATGAGCACAGGTGTTGTCGTCCTGAAAAACAAAATGGCTTCTAGCCTGACATGCGAAGGGCCCAACGATCAGTGCAGGGATGTTGTTACAGTAGTACTGCCCAGTGATCCAATATGCAGCCGGGTTCTGGCAATCATGGTGATGCCACCCCACTCCATAACAGACCCTCCTCCAAATTGGTCATGAGGACAAACGTAGACATTGGTGTAGCGTTCACTGGGATGTCACCAGACACTGTTGTTGATCATGGAAGTCTAGTGTGAATCTGGTCTCTGAAAACATTACCGAGCCCAATGCTTGTTATCTCAATGTCTACGATGTGTACACCATTGACGTCTGGCATCAATGGGTCTCGCAGTCAAATGTGGGGTAACGTAGGCTCGATATGCGTGGATGTTACTTCTATGCAGTCTGTTACAAATAGTCTGACCAGACATTGTAACGCCAGTTGTAACACAGAGTTCTCTTGCAATTTGATTGGCTGATTGACTTCAATTCCTCAACGTGTAAATCTTAATGAAGCAGTCCTGAACCAGAGTTGTGGCTCTTGGCCATCCAGAATGGGAACAATCATCCACATTTCTGGTTTATCGATATCGGGCCCACAATCAGCTAACAACTGATTGTGACACATTAAGTCTACGGGCTATAATTCGCTGGGTGGTGCCAACTTGGAGCATGCCTACAGCCCTAAGACGTTCCTGACTTTGGAGACATCGCATCGTTGAAAAGTTGCACAATGTTGTGAAGAATGTGACAGCACTGTTATGATTTAGTGTTCCAGTAACAAACAAGAAAGAATACTGCACAGTGTGCACACAACATGCACACAAACTAAGGTTCAATTTCAAATCACACACTTCGCACGTGCAACGTCATGTCATGTGCTTCACGATCAAACCAATCAGTGCATTTTTTAATGTTCTTTGAGTGGGAACATTAACACACATTGTGCACTTATTTTGAGTTTTATATCTCATTTCATTTATACTTGTTGATATTTGAAATGGAATATCCCCATGTTATTTTTAACAGTATATATTACCAATATAATATATTTATGTAGAGCAGTTATTTAATCTACACATAAATATTTAATCATGGATTTAACAACATTAATAATGAATTATCCCTTTTGATACATACTGTAATTTATAATGAAAATTAAAACTATATTAAACCAGTAAAGGACACAAATGTTACTTAAATTTTTCTTCAATTTAAGTTATGTTAACTCCAAAACACTGTAGTTAAACACTTAAACCCTCTAGGTCCATTATACAAATTCTGGTCACACTTGGTATGATGATGGACACAGTAGTACATTCATTTTCAATGTAGTTTTAGTAATGAGATCAAGTTTATAAATTTCTGCAGTAATGCAGTTGTGTTCCTTATTAATATAAAAACTAAATACCAATAGAAGGTAGATATTTATAAATTTTGCAGTGTTAAATTTTTGGTTCCAATTAACATTAAACACATACTAGTACAAAGAATGTATTTTTATTTGTTTTAATAAAACAAAATTTAAGTGAAGATTTTCATTATAATAATCTATAACTGTTGTATATATTGTATGGTATTGTTATTTTATTTAGTATTTTGGGGTAAAGATATTTGTTTGCAGATGGGGTTGTATACCTAACTTAACAAAACTACTGCATATTTGTTCATCTCATTTATCCATTTTCATGTACACACAATTGTATTTTTTAAATTCCATTTTAGTTTTAATAAATTCATGACAACCATGCAACATCATGTGCATTTTATTCACATTTAACATTTCATATACCTTTAACGTCCATTTCACTGTGTTCATTGTACACCTATTTGTTAACTGCTAGCCAAAATTGTAGTTATTTGTGAACAATTGTAGCTGAGCAACCTTTTAGTAAAAAAAAAGCAGAGCTTTGCATTGTATTAAAGCTACATCAAACCAATAGAATAAATATCATGTACTCACATGTGGGTTGTTTTCTTTATCAGATTTTTATCTTACAAGATGTGTGTCTATGTCCGTCTGTCTGTCTATCTGTCTGAATACATGTCTGTTTGACCATCCATCACTCAGACCAGGCCTGGTGGTTATAAAACTATTAGTGTAAGACTCGAGACTCAAATAGAGTCTGAGACAGTAATTTCATGACAACACCATTCAAATTGTATACATGTGATGTCATTAATGATCGAGTCTGGACTCGAGTTTTATAAGCACGGGGCCCTGAACTTTATGACTGGTATATCAAAGGAGACCAGTTTTACAGTGTTCAATAGATGGAAAACATTTTGTTTTAAAACGTTTGATTAGAGACCATTTGTGATCGGTGGAAATTAAGTAGTAACAACTATTTAATATTTTAGAATTGTACAGCAATCTGTAAAATTTGCAAAGCGAATCGCAACACAATTCTGAACTAAATATTCCCCAATAGTGTGTTCATTTTAGGAAATACACGCAGAAGATTCTTTGCTGCTATTTGGAAGGAGTAACCAATGTAATTGTGGTTGCCCTTTTTCCTTTTAATCTAACATTTCAGACCAAGTGTAGATCTCTGCCTAGAAATTTATGATCGACCTCACATCAAGCGGGCACTTTATCACTGAGCAACACGTGTTGTACTGAGTAAATGTCTGTTAAATATAACTTTCCTGTAATAAACAAATAACAACAAAATGGGAATTACTTTAAATTTATTTTCAGTATAATTGTCTTATGTCTATACTGCTAAATAGTTCTGTAATCAATAATTAATTTTAACATCTACTGGTCACGTTTTTGTACTTTGGTCGGTTTTTTACCAATATTTATAAAATTATTAATAAATTTTAAAGGTAAAAACTGAAATGCTTTTAATTTATAAAGTTAAAACAGTAGAATAAGTACATACAACATACAATAATACATAAATTGTATAGCATTAAAACACGTACCCTAGTAAATACAGGGATAGTTTGAAGTTTTTCCTAATTATTTATCTATAACAAAATCCGAAATTGTCCATAATCCAGTTATATGTACATGTACATGCATATTGAGACATACCTGGGGACATCTGGAATAAATTATAGTGCATTGTACTTTTGAAAAATGGTGATGAAACCAGGTTGAATACATATTAAGATTTCTAGCAAAAAAATAAAATAATAATAAATAATATTTTGATAATTACTAAGATCAGGCCTGTAGGAACCCCCCCACTTGTGAGCCTTTTTAACAAATATTTATATTTTTTATTTTTATCACATTAATGTTTGCCATTGTAATAAAAATCTGATACTGAGTTTGTACCCGATCCGTCAGTGCCCCCCCCCCCCCCCCCCCCCACACTCCCAAAGTCGTTCCTATGGGCCTGAAGATACATTTTTTCCCACAACATTAACCAAACTGAACATTTAAAACTTACATTTTGTATTGTTGTTAAAATTATAACTATTTCTTGAAACAAGTTTTCTGTAAAAAGAAAAAGTATGAATACTAAATTACAACTACTCTGTATATATTATTAAAAATAAAGCCCAAACCAAACCTCTAGATTATAAAACTTAGACCCAACAATTGCAATTGATAGACTCAGAAGAAAAAATAAGCGACTAACAAACAAAGTAAAAAGATACCATAAAAGGGAATTCCAGTTTACAGACTGTCCAGTTTTCAAGGGTTACACTGTACATATATATCCATGCAAATAATCTTTGCAGAAATAAAATTCTATACATAGTATGAGTTTATATAGATGTCTTACACACATCTTTCTTAATTGTTTTAAGAAAACGTAAGCCGACATGTAATAAAAAAAAAAACTAGAATGGCAAAACCATGGCACCATTCATCATATACACTTAACAGTGAACAAATGAACCACTCGCATAATTTGCAGGTTGTTTAAATATTGCTAGGGAGAATTAGTCTGAACTAAGAGCACACTGCCAATAATGTTTAACACACATTCCATAACACCTCTCAATCTAGAACATATTTAGAGAATACTTAGAGAACACAAGGTAATACCGTTTATTTTGCACGAGTGAATTGGTGAATTGGCAGTAGCACAAAACTTTCAAACAATAGGATTCCTTTCAATTTATTACCAGATGTCTAATATCACATTAGACACAGGATGAATGGCTTTGTGCTAACATACTAGCAGCTACACTGTTCAAACAGTATGTAAAAGCAGTTCTGTAATAGATACATTCATATTAAGTAAAAATGTAGTAAATGACATTATATTTCCATTTAAATGTATGTTTATGTGATTTCTTTTCATGAAATATGGCTTGTATTTTTAAATAGCATCACCTGCTTGTCTAATATACATGTAGTAACGTTTAAAATGCATATATACAACAGAATTTAATGTGAAACTAGAAATGTGCACAAAGAGACTAAACATTTTAAAGAAAAAAATATTTGCTAGGCAGATATTTTACAACAGTAATGTACTAACTTAAAAAATTTGATATTCATTCAAAGCACTTGCCAATATGGCAAGTGGGAACTATTTCAACCTGCTGCTTCTATTCATATTACTATTATGTACATTATACTAATGAACACTAGGATTATTCAAAGGAAAATCCTTGTTTTAAAACCATTCACTTTTAGAAACAATTTTAAATAGACATTTCATGTTTATTACAGATGTCTAAAAACTAATTACTGTACTAAAAAATGCTACTAGTTTATTACTTCTTTTTTTTTTTGGGGGGGGGGGGGTTACATATATGATAAATAGGTTTAATAGTGATGAGGATTATAATAAAGACTAGTAAAACAATTTAAACTTCAGAATGAGACAGATTTCAATCAGAAAATTATTATAACATATTCTTATCATGTATTGTCGTGAATTAGATAACATATTTGATCAGTTGTCAGTGAATATCAATCAATTGATGACATATTATCAATTGACTAAATTTGTTGTGCTTTGGGGAAACAACTGTTTAGATGTAAAAAAAAATTGCGATATGAAAAACTATTAAATAATAATGAAGTAGGGGATAAATTGTGGTTTATTTTATTTCAACCTTTTTTATGCAAAATAATTAAAAAGTTATTATGATATATTTATATGCACAAAAATAAGTTGAAATGATACATTTATAAACGTATTTCTTTATTCCAAAAATAAATATTAATATTAATACAATACTATGTACCAGTTGTATATGAACTAAATATTCCATTGTTGACCTTTGAATAGAGAGTAAACATAAACTGGAAATAATTAGTGTAGCAATGAATATACGAATGAATATTCGTACAAACAATACATAAACAATAAACTTGTATATAATTAGTGTAGCATGACCATGCAACTCAAGGAACGTAACTCTGTATACTGTACTTAGTGATACTTTATCTTGAAACTTTGTCAAGTAGGTAAAGCAAGCAATGCTCATAAACTTGATTAATCAAAATCTTTATCATCACATTCTCATAACAATTTTTTTTTTTTTTTACATTAGAACACTAGTGCAAGACAGTTTGTGATTGTAAACTTTTTAATAGACCTCTTTCACATTCCCACTGCGTATGTGCGCGAAGAGTACCGTCCCTTACCGAATTGGATGGTATCGAGGCTATTTACAAATTGGGGGGCATGATCGACAGTTGTCATGAGCATCTTGAGTAGTTTCGTAGGAGCTGTGAATCTCTACCGACTAACGTACATATTTCGTATAAGATGGTAAAATGGCTGCGAAAAATGGTCTACTAAAGTTTACATCCGAATGGCTTAAGACCAAAAGTAGTGAAACATTAACTTAGACGAAGTCTCTGGAGCTGCCTGTCGAGGGTATTTTAACAACGCAAAATTAAAAGATTCATACAATAAAATTAACTTTAGTGGAATGTGTTTGCTACTTTTAATAAATTAGAATTATAGTTAAATATTCACGTGGATTTCCAGTGGTTTAATTCTCCAAATGTATCAGTATTTAAAATTTAATAAACTATGCCTCAACTTCCCCCTAAAAACCCCAACAAAACCCCTAACTAACATAGACATTTATCACAGCTCCATTTTCCCCTTATCGTTTCATTAAAAAAAAAAAGACAGTCGTACAACTACTAATCAATGTTATATGTCTATCCACAAATTATTTATTTATTTATGTATTTATTTACTTATTTACTTATCTTATTTATTATTTTATTTTATTTTCACTATCATTTATATCAGATACATACAACTTGAAATAATATGATATTTACAAAGTTTTAAAACATATATGAGCCGTCACATGTGAAAAACTACAACTTAGCATGCCAGAAACCGATTAAATGCAGCTCAAAGTTTGACATCACATGTAAACGCGGAAGTAAAAGTTGACACGCTGTTTGTGTTGTTTGTTTTGAAGAATTTAGAAGATGACATCTTCTTCTTTACATGAAGATCAGTTTGAAGTAAACATATATCTGTATGTACAATAGTGTTTGGTTACTATTTTGTATTTTGTACCTGAGAACTTTGGTTGAGATCGTTAGCGATACCATCAGTACTTTGATATACATTTCATGGCTGTAGCTAGGATTTTTTGTTTGGGGGGGGGGGGGGGGGGGGGAACTGAGTAGTTAATAGTCTAAAACTCCTTAAACAGTTAAGAAGAGAATTTTCTTTAAGTTTCGATAATGCCCCCCCCCCCCCCCCCCCCAAACCCTGCTAGCTATGGCCCTGCATTTACAAGCATAGGGAGAAGTCCTATATATCGATATGGTATGCAAGTATCACATGTTTTTAAAACATACATGATTATACATAACATAAAGTTCAGCAACTTTTCCAGAGTGGTAAACCCATGCAACCCAATACGATCCTAATTTGATGTTTGGTCTAACTTATGAATATTGTATATAACTTCAGGCCCATAGCCAACATGATTAGTGGGGGGGGGGGGATCGAAATTTCATGTAAACAGAACTCATCAAACGCGAGTGCCAAAGGCTCGGAGCCATAGAACCCCAGAAATATGTATGTATATATAATATATATATATGAAAACCCCTTGCCAAACAATGAGATGATGCCGGTTACACTCGAGAATAATACACAAACTTTAGTGCGAAATATACATTAAGAAGTTGCATTAAGTTGTGGTATGCATGTAAAATGGCCTGGTCACAGAGCCACAACAAGAAACCGTTTGTTTTTAGTCGTACCAATGTATTTATAATAAATGATACATGGCATACTTCTCATACAAACAGGATAGCATACACGACGTCCTTTGATGGGTCATTGGTTGGGATGGGAAATAATCAAACTGGCCCACTGAGGAGGATCGAACCTTCAGCAAATGGAACCTCAGACAGACGTTCTTGCTACGTTATCCTGGTCATTTGGGGACAAGGACTTTTAGATGTAAATTTTTTTTTTTTTCATTTGAGCGGAACCCTCAATCCTGCGTGGAGAGATCATCCGATCTCCCCGATCCTCCCCTGCCCTGGCTACGGGCCTAACATGGTACTTAATATGTTTGCTTCAAACATTCAAACGAAGTACCTTATGACTGCGCATAATAAACCCTCATGAGTTTATAATAAAGAGACCATCCTGAGTTTGTAGCTATATTATCAAGCTGTCGGCTAGTCTAATTTGTTATAAATAAAACTTACATCTTTCTTAGGTTAAATAATCTTGCTTCGAATTTAAATAGCTATTTATGCAATACTGTTACATTTCTGACCATTCTAAGGTCAGTAGCAACCGAGAAGTCGGAGGGACTATAGCCCCCCTTTTATAAACCTGGTTTAAAATATGGCTTTTGACCCCCACCTCCTCTACAGATTGTGCCCCCTTCCCTCCTCCAACTCCAGATATCGTTCCTACGGGCTTAATTGTAATGTTTTATATACCATAGCTCAAATTTTATATGTATCATTTAATTTTATTCCAAATACCGAACAAAATTTTAAATAACTTGGTGAAAAGAAATCCCGACAAGAATCCTGAATGTATTTGTCTGTATAACGCTTTATAAATATTTAAATCCTGTTAAATACAATAAATATCTGCATATATACACGCACGCACACATTAATATTATTTCAGCCCATATCCCATGCCCCCCAACTTGTCCACAGGTCTATATTTGCGAGATCTCGCGTGAGTTTGCGGTTTGCGTCCTCAAGTTACCCCGCAACGGGCACATGCGCAGTGGAATGTAAAAGAGGTCTATTGTATGGATTTACTTAAAGTTATCAACATATATTTGAAATGACCATTTATGAGTGTTGTAAAGCATTTTGAACTAAACCATATTATCATGTATTGTTAACTGTTTTAACTGCATTTGTTAGGGTTCAGGGAGTGCAAACAAAAGCCCTTTTGGTAATTATTTTCCTTAATCTTCAAAAAATTAAATATTAGTCATAAAATGTACTAGTTCAATATGAAAATGAACTCCTTTCAAAAATTCCTTGAGACACATCACATTGTATTTTTATGACAACATCCATAACACGTTGTCATTAATAATGAAATGGACTAATGACCTTCACCTTTTATCTCTCAACTTAATAGAGAACCTGTTTTAAGTCTTTGTTGAATTAATCTAGTAAAAGCTGAAGGATTATGTAGAAAACTATACATAAGTGACATTCACCGTAACATCAAAATTAATAGGGATATTCCTTATCCAAAGGAGAATACACATGCACAGTGATGATAAAAAGTATCTAGTACAAGTTCAGTGTGTTAATGGAAATATGACAAGACGAATGACTTGAGTCAAAATAACTGCTAAACTGCTAAGTGTAGACTATGCTTCAAAGATAACACACTCATTAACTACAGTTGAGAATGTTAAACAAATTTCAAGTGTTACACTAAATGTCTGAATTTTACAGAATGCAGTGTACAAATGTACAAGTGGGATACAGTCCTGATAAAATACAATTATCTTCTTAAGAAGTCACACTTTTTTCTCATAAGATTACTGTACACAAAAGCTTAAATACAATTTAGCAGTATTCTGTTGTTACAACTAAAACCAAATATAGCAACAACATACAGAGTTCACAACATATACAGTACAGTTATTTACAAAATGTTAAATGTTGTCTTTACGACAATACACAGCCACTTAATGTCTTTGGGTCTTTGTCGGACATCGGAATTTCCTTCTCTTTTACTTCCGGTAGAGTTTCACTCTTCTCTCCTTTCTGTAGCAAAAAATATTATCTTAATTAAATATCATATCTTAAAACAGAATTTAATAATAATATAAATGAAATAGATTTTATAAACTTCCTTGGCAGTGACATGGGAGAAATTACGAGAAATTGAGAAATTCATATCACACAGAACTTGGCCTAATAAGAGGTTTATTTAAAGTTTTAATTTCAAGTAAACAATAATGAACAATGATATGTTTTAAAAGTTATTTATATTAACAGATCATTTGGGATGGAAGATGTTTACAGATAATACCTGACAGATGTCTTCTAATAAGTTTTACATCCCAAGAATAGCTTCTATCACAGGTTTTTATTGGGTCAGTAAGCAGATCACTACATCAACTTCTCTCTTGCTAATCATTAACAACTAACCCCAGTCCTGGACACACAACTCACATAGCTGAGTTTTAAAGTTTATGTTGCTTAATGACACCCCTAGAGCACATTGATTTGTTATTCATCGGCTCTTGGATGTCAAACATTTGGTAATTTTTACATATAGTCTTAGAAAGGAAACCTGCAAAATGTTTTCATTAGCTGAAAAGGATCTTTTATATGCACCATCCTGCAGACAGGATAGCACATACCAGTCTTTGATATACCAGTCATGGTGCACTGGCTAGAATGAGAAGTAGCCTTATGAGCCCACCGACAGGGAGTGATCCTAAACTGACTGCACATCAGTCGAGTGCTAGCACAATTGTATGCCTAGAACTGTGTGTTTGAACCTCAATTGGATATAAGCATGAAAATCAAGTTTAAACAGCCCAAATAATTAAATAAATACCTTCACTGGTTTGGGGGCTCTTGTCGTATCAAACTTTTTGTAGTTCTCCACAGTCCACAGTGGGTTAAGTGAAGGTGGCTGGAACTCCTCAGGGCTCACCAGGCCATACGTTGCCTTCATCTCTAACAGTGGAGCATCAAATGCAACCTTCTGGTGGTATCTGTGAGAGATAAAGAATATCAGAAAGGATATACTATCAGATGTGAGATACAGTTGGTCATACTAATACTATACAGAGTCAAAGTTTAAAGTTTATTTTGTTTAATGACACCACTGGAGCACATTGATTTAGTAATCATCGGCCATTGGATGTAAAACATTTGGTCATTTTGAAATATATAGTTTTAGAGAGGAAATCCACTACATTTTTCAATTAGATACAAGGAATCTTTTATAAGAATCACCCCACACACAGGATGGCACACCAGTTATGGTGCATTGACTTGACCGAGAAATGGCCCAATGGGCCCACCGATGGGGATCGATCCCAGATCAATCATGCATCCAGCGAGCGCTTTACATTCACTCACATCAATCCATTTTCTCTTTCAACCTTGTCCATTGTTCTTTTGACCACTGGTCCAAGTCTTCTGAAGAAAATATGATTTTCTGGTCTTGCCGTTGTTCCTGGGCCCTTTGTTGAGGCGTATTCCTTACACAACACTTGTGCCTTTTCATACACTGCAAAAGAAATACAACAGTTTAGTACATAATGGTAATACCTACATACATAGTATTTATCAACTATTATCTTATCAACATACAAACTGACTTTAGAACAAGTAATCATTTTACTAACCATAAGACAAAAAATTCCTTGGCCGTTTTACCGTATACATTTGGAGTGATCTTAGTTTGTATAACAGGGCCCTTTTTCTTTTTTTCTTTTTTTATTGAAGATCATTGCCAAAAACAAAGAATATTACAACTATATAAGTTTAATACAGAATCCAAGCACCAAACATAAAAAAGTTAAATCTTACAAAGTGTTGCTTGTTAATAGACATGAAGGTCAGTTTGTAATATATTAGAGTACAGATCTGTATGACAAAAATATGACTACAGAGATGGTTGTTAAGCACAATTATAGTACCTGGTACATTGGTACTCGTTCAAATCAAATTACATAATGTAGTTTTCAGATTGAGCAATAAGTTATCAGGATTAGTTCTAGAACTCACCAAATCTGTCAATTTTGAAAACAGTTGACAAATTTTGTTTGCATATGGTAAAATAATTTTATGTAATAATTGACATTTTTTTAGAAAATGACTGTCGATTTCTGCAATTTGAAGTTTAATAGACAATTTGGAGAAATGTTCTGCTCACCCAGAGCTAGCCCTGTTTATGACAAGTTTTACAAAGTACCTCACCAATGACAGTATAATGCTACCATCAGTGGTTATCAGCCATTGAACACGTTATTTTGGCACATGATCTAAGGTATGCCAGAAGAAATCTGCTGCATTAGTGCAGTCTACTCTTTTCTATTAGCAGAAGTGTCTTTTAAATATATGTGCTCTTGAACACCACTAGAGCAATTTTATTTATAAATCATCGGCTATTGGCATTTGATAATTCTGACATATAGTCTTAGAGAGGAAACCTGCCACATTTTTCAATTGGTAGCAAGGGATCTTTTATATGCATCATCCCACAGATAGTATGGTACATACCACACCTTTGTAATACCAGCTATGGCATACTGGTTGGAATGAGAAATAGCACAATGACTGTGACTAGTTATGGAACAGTGACTGAAACTTGAGGGGAAAAATTGCAATAGCTCTATTGAGTATTGGTTGTTTGGTTGGTTGGTAGGTACTTCAAATAATCAAATGGACCTCAATCCTGCTCCAGTTGTTAATAAAAGAAAACTTACACTGTAAACTCTCTCTTAGTCCTCGAATGGCCTCTCCGCATTTGTCACGACTCAGCAAGTCTTCGCCATTGTAACTGTGAGCCTGAAGTAGAAATGTTATACTGCAACACATCAATCAAAGAAACTAATAACAGTACTAGTAGACAAAACATCAACTTAATTAAGTATCTCAACTACCATAGATTGGAGAAAACTTGAAGTGTTTTCTTTTTTATAGATACATTACCTGTCCTCAAACAAGAGTACTCCCCTCCCCCACCACTTCCTGTTCTCTGTGCGATGTGCTCAGGGAAAAACAAGGAAGTTATAGTCACGTGACCAGAACTAGGAGCATACAGTAGAAGAATTTAGGCCATCCCATTGGCTTTTGGGATGATCGGGCCAGACTACTAGCCGTAGGGGAGGGGGAGGAAAGAAGTGCACTTGTTTGAGGACAGGTAATGTGGAAAAGAAATTGTTTGTTAAAGGCTTTAGATTCCACTAAAGTCAAGGCTATAAACATTGTGTCCAAAATATGTATGCCTAAAATAATCGTGCCCAAACATGTTGATCTTAAAACAGCTGACCTTAATAACACTAAAATGTTAATCTTTAATTAGATTAAAACAACTTGAAATGCATTTCTGAATTCTCAGAACTCTTCTAGTTGTTAATAACATTACTAAGCTGCTAAAAAGACCTCTGTACTCATAACAAACAAAAAACATGCCGAACCCTACTAAAGCCCTGTTGGTGAATACAATCTTTTTTAAAACTAAATAAGATTTTTTTAAATATATATATTTATAGTTTTGTTTAATAAAAAAATATAGTAATAATTAGTTTATTTATAATTTTAAATATAGTAAAAGATGTGACTAAGACAAAAGTTTTATTAATTTAGCACTTGTTTGTGAAAAAGCAGAGTTTATTGGAAAACATAGCATGTATAGAAATGTAACTCCCATATTACAAAAATACTATAAACTCATATTACTAATTCCTAGATAAAATGAAGTAAAATATTCTGTCATAGACTTACATATGCAGTGTAAAAGTTGGATTTTAACTGGAAATATTTCCTCCATTTGCCAACAATCTTCACATCCAAACTAGATAGCGAGTCATCTGAAACATTACAGACAACATACCAGATATCAGTCTAGTAATAAACAATATTCTATTGTGTGTGAACTCTGTGGTCCAACAAATCAATGACATTGTGTGCATTAGAATAAAATAAAAGTTGAAAATAAATTCACTAGCAAAGACACATGTTCAAATAGAAAAATATTAAACCTGTTGGGACTTTCTTTTTGCATCACAACCAGTGTCCCATGAGTGGTATGTCAAAGGTTGTGGTATGTGCTGTCCAATTAGCAGGAAAGAGCATACACCACGTAAATAATCCCATGCTTCTATCTGGCAATCTAGACAAAGGTTCATAATAACCATACATTAGCTACGAAACAGCCATAATTTAAAACATATTACTACATGTTTTTCTTTGAAAGGAAAGGACACCTCATAACATTATATAAGTAAAAGATTTAGAAATATAATTCAACCATACAGTTCATTAGAACGTCAAATTCTTTGTACCTGCCCTCTGGTACATCTGTCCTGTCTCACATGCCAGCGCTGCTATCAAATTGTTGGAGTGCTTCATTTCCACAGCTCGAGCCAGAGTGACTAGAAACAAAACACAACCAACATGAAATGGTTGTTACACATAGCTAATTGTGTATTTAAAAAAATATATACAGATACCCACAGGATCATGTAAAAAGTCTGCTTTTAAGTAGTATCCATTTTAGAGAAGGAAGGAAAGGAATATCAAGCAAGTTCTTTACCACTGGGCTATGTCCCACCCCCAGGTTAGAGAGGTCACGTTCTGTAGTGATATTTAAAAAGAGACCACGAAAAACATCCAGTTTGAGGGAATTCAAGTTTACAGTGGGTCCAGTTTTGAGGTTTTTCAGTGTATAGACAATTATACTTAATAATTAGTTAAAACAAGCAATTAATGAAATAATTGCATTAGCCAATATTAAATTTATGCTATACAACCATCACATTTTATAAACCATATCCATATGTATGAATAGGTGTGATACAATGCAATATGTATGACAAGGTTTCTTCTGATCCCTCACCCACATTAATAAAGACCCATAAGCCTATTTTGGCAAAGGTTGAAATTCCTGGTAAACAAAGCTATAAGACTAACTTTCCTGAGCCTCTGCAGTGCACTGGTTGATGTAAGCGTCTAACACACGACTATCCGTGTCCGTGGCAGGGGTACTGTTGTCTTCCAGTCGACCACACAGTTCATTCTGAAACAACAAAGTCAGTTCAGTAAGTGGAATGTGGAACAATGGACTAGATACACGCCTTGTGTTGGTGGTTTCCAATGTCATATAACCATAATTAAAATGTGTTGAGTGCAATATTAAATAAAACATTTCTCCCTCTTTCCTTCTTGTTAGTGGTCAATCCTAGTGGTGTAGTGGTTAAGCGATCAACCTTAAAGGTGTATTCTCCAAGTTACAAGTGTCATATTTCGCTATTTGTACATTCATGCATCTGTTATAAATAACTACAAATTAACTGATCCTACATAACAATCTTTGTATAATTAACTCAAGAATATCATAATTATAATGTGTTGCCAGTCGGCATAACCAGTTTTTTTCTCGAGAATCTCTGATGAAAATATAAAATACATAAAAAATATTAATCTTCAATCGATTGAAGTTCAAATTCAAACTGTGACATACTGTATTAACCTATAGGTCACCCTTTTTTATAAAATAAATATGTAAAATTGTAATAAATAAATTTTGTATACACATGTAATTCATGGCATAATCTTTACATTTTACAAGAAATTGTTTTAACTATTTTGGGTCAAAATACAACTTTGAGACTGCTGCTTTTTAACTGTACAACCCATTTTAATACACAAAATTTGGTTTATAGTAGCAACTAAATAATATGATGAAAATTAATAAAATGCCTGAAAACTAACCTTGACATATGCAAAATAGCCAGCAGCTATTCTTAAGCATTTGTGAACCTCTTTAGCTTCTTCCATATCTGGTCTGAAACAAAAATATTCAATTAACATGCATCAGTGTGATCTTTATCTCCCCACAGACGAGTCAACCAAAAAGTTACTTAAAATGAAATACATGTATTAATATTTCAAAGGATACCCCTCCACCAAAACCCCCCCCCCCAAAAAAAAACCCCAAACATATGTAATCTCAGTATATTTTATTATTTACAAAAGAAACAAATGCACTTTGTAATGCTTATTGTGATTGTATCAGTTTGTACAATGCATCTTTATCAATTGTTCTTAGTCTTTAAAACTAACTAGTTTAGCAGTGCATACCACATGTCAGAATATTTGAGATACCTACTAACAATGTACTTTAAGTCAATGATATTTTGATCTTTGTATCCAATCCAAGGAAATGTGTTAATTTTACAGTCTCTTAAAAAATGGACTTACTGAAGAATTATACTCTGTACGAAAATCCAAAAATGGGAAAATATAAATTGTGAAGAAAGTAATAAAGTGAAGAATTATAATTGTTAAAAACAATAAATCCATTATTAGAACCACAACAAAACTTAGATGTTAACAATTTTAAAAATAAAACAACTTACTCTTCTTTTGCTGCAAGTTTTGCTGCGTGCTTTGTATACCATAAACCAACATTGATCAACATGGAGATGAACTCATACACTGCATCGTAGCATTCCCTAAACAACAAATAAAACAATATGGAAAAAAACTTGATGGCTTAGATTAAATTGGAACAAGGAAAAAAGGCGTCCGAATCAAATCAGCGAAGGAAGTTACAGTCACGTGACCAGAACAGGAAGAAGAGTTTAGACCATCCCATTGGCTGTTGGGATGTTCAGACCAGACTACTATCCTTAGGGGAATAAGCATTTGTTTGAGGCCAGGTGAAGTAGGAAAGAAAATGTATTTTAAGAAGGTATATCACATTCTTCTAAATCTTTTCCCCAAGAACAAATCAGTTTATGATTCCACTGGATAAAAACAATATTGTGATATTTTTCATGAAAAAAGAAAATAATTTCTTCATCCATTCATTCAATTGCAAACAATAATTGCATAAATAGTTATTTAGTGACTACAGAGAATTGAATTTACATGTACTTATATCTACAGTTGTATACTAATAGGAACACAAACAGATGACATAAATTTGTAAAAGTGAATTATCATCACTTTAAATATCTATCACTCCATGGCTATAGTTCAAGGAGAATAAATTTTAGCACCCCTTTGCAGGCACATTTTAAACAAACCAATTAAATATCAATGCTTAATAATGTAATACTAGTATCTCAAATGGTTACCCAGAATTTAATTTAGGTGAGCAATTAAAACGTTTGTTTAATGACAACACTAGAGCACATTAATTAATCATCGGTAACTGGATGTCAAACATTTGGTAACTCTGACAGTTTTACAGAGAAAACATGCTACATTTTTCCATTAGTAGCAAGGGATCTTTTATATGCACTTTCCTACAGACAGGAAAGCACATACCACAGCCTTTGACCAGTTGTGGTGCATTGGTTGGAACAAGAAAAAACCCAATTAGTTGAATGGATCCACCAAGGTGGTTCGATCCAGCAACACAAGCACCTCAGGCGAGCACTCAACCAACTGAGCTAAATTCCACCCCAAGAGCAATTACTGATACCCCTCAATTTGCTTTATGGTGAGGTCTGATAAATAAACACTTACGTGGGTGTATTTCCCAGAAGAGTGTTGGTCCATTTAAAACCTAAAACTTTCCTCAGTTTGTTCTCTGGCTCGTCTGGATCAATTGGCTGGAACAGTCCTTGGAGTAATCCGAAGTATTCACTGCTAGTCTTGTCAACAACAGGACGCTCATGGTTCGGATCTGTCAAAAGATCTAGCAGCTGATTGCGAAACAAACGCAAGTCACTGGTAAAAGAAAGGAAAGCAGAAAACATTTAATTTAAAAATGTTGATTAGCGACAATTCTAGTGAATTGAAAATTGATTAGAAACTACTGTTTAATATTTTAAAATTGTCTGGCAATCTCTAAAACTTGTGTAGCAAAATCACGACATGATACTGAACAAAATGTTCCCTGGAAAGGAATTTTTGTTTAACAGCACCTCATCATGTTTTTAACTTCAGTTACATGGTACCTAACCTATGATTATTTCAATAATTGTCTGCTATAGAGAGAAAGAAAGGAAACCTGCTGCCACTACTACCAATAACACAACAAGGGTTGTTTTATATGGACGTTCCCATTAAAGATCTTCAATCCTGCTACCCATCACACTGTAGATGAGTGCTCTAATACTAAGCTACATCCCACCCCATCACTGTTGTAAAGTACAAACACTGTATGAGATGGAAAATGGCTCAGCCAAACTTTTAGCCACTTGCAAATTTTATTAAGATTTTTTGTAAAAATTAGCCATTGGCTAATTTGGCTACCAACAATTAGAACTGTGTGTGAAGAAAAGCCTCGCAAATGAATGACAAGCCGATGACAACAAATTGGATGTTGTTTGCACAAACCATGCACAAGAAAACAGACCAAATATAATTTGCAGCCTAACAAAGTTAGGGACTTTGATGATTCTGAAAGTCCTCGACACAACTGTGTCTATAGTAGCTGGGTGTCCACACAACTACTTGCTTGTACTAGTATATTGACTTAAATGCCTGAATTTTCCATAGGTACTATGTGGACATGAAACATATGGAAGGCCAAGAGCAACATTTGTTATAATTGTGTGTAGGTAACAACACCCAAACATTTCTGTTCATATTTAAATTACAAAATATATTACCGTACTGTTGTAAAATGTATGTATTATGGAGAAGGCCTAGTAAGTTGTATAACTTGTGCCTAATCCATTTGTTCTTTAGAAAGCAATAAAATATGTTTAAATCAACAAAACCCAAACATAATGTTTGTTATATAAGTATTAGGTAATAGTAATGGAGAATTATTGACCATGTATTATGATATCTCAGATGTATCATTGAGATTTTATATTTTGTTTTCCACTCTTAAAGGCATATAGCCCCCCCCCCCCCTCCCCCCAACGTGGGTTGTCACGTGACTATAGAAATAACCCAGCGTTTCTTCCATCTCAGTAGTAATCTAGGTTACTTTTATTTATAATACTCGGTAGACCTGGGGTTGTAAATAGATTTGTAAACTTGCCCGTGGGAATATGCCGTTAAAGAGACATTCCCGAGTTTGATGCAATTTTTAAGATGTTATCCACTAAAAGATTTTTTTAACAATTATAATTACATATCAAATATATTTTTCTGCATAAAATATCCATGGCTGTATATTAGACGTGTTTCTGATCGTTCTAATATTTTTACTAGGTTAAATTTCAATTTATTTCCTAAAATATTATTTTTTCGTACGTACAAAATTATTTGAAAACAGAATCCACTTTGGGCTTCTTACAAATATTAAGACGACCAGAAACACATTGAAAATGCCAACACTGATATTCTAAACAAGAAAATGTTTTTAATATGTAAGTTTAATCGAAGAAATATTGTATTAGTCAGAAACATCTTATAATGCAGCAAACTCAGGAATGTTCCTTTAAGATTTGGAATCATGGAATTTACCATTGCTCTATAATTTTTTGTAAGCCTGAATTACATTTTCAAATTGTAGGGAGAGGCCTTGATATTGACATTTTGCAGGGCTAGCTCTGGCAATCGCTAAATTCGCCAATAGTAAATTTTATGGCAGTTGGCGAATTTTATTTTAAGTTGGTGAAATAATTGGCATGAGTTCAATCCGTAGCCCCTTTTCAATGGTTAGGGTAGTTTTAAGTATAGGGTTAGGGTTAGTCTTTAGAGCCTTTGATATAGAGTGTATGGGTCAAACTCTTTCCAAATAATTTCATGCAATAATTGACATTTTTTAAAGAAAATAACTGTTGATTTCTGCAATATTTAACGTTTAATAGGCAATTTGGCGAAATGTTTTGCTCACCCAGAGCTAGCCAGGTGCATTTTGCCTGTTGGCCAGTCACCAACCAGCATTATAATTGGGAATAAATATTGTTTAAACCACAACCGTAATTAACAATATGAAACTCTTTAAACCGCCATGAAACCGGAGTCCCTTACATATTCTCGGAACTGAACATACAGGTACTTTGGCCCTATCCGCCATTGTTTATCACGTGACGCGGTGAAGCTTCTCCTTAGTTACGTATGGTTTGATAGTGAATTTAGTCAACTTCAGTCGATCATTTACAACAGTTAACGGCCAAGATGCCTACATGTTGTGCAGTTGGCTGCATAAACCATAACT
Source organism: Gigantopelta aegis (assembly GCF_016097555.1). Classification (NCBI taxonomy): domain Eukaryota; kingdom Metazoa; phylum Mollusca; class Gastropoda; order Neomphalida; family Peltospiridae; genus Gigantopelta; species Gigantopelta aegis. The sequence goes on from NC_054702.1 coordinate 86,017,882, forward strand.
TGGTGTTAAAAAAGATATCATTTTAAAAAATTTGAAAAGAAGAGGCCAGACGACGCTTCTGGGTAGAGGCACTAAAACGTGACAAACCTGATGCAACGCCATGGCTTCCCACACAGAATGCGACTACGTTGAGTTTAATGTTGTTGCTTGTCGACAATAACCGACGTTAATAGCAACCAAAATGGATAAAGCATGTGCAATGATAATATTTCCACATTATACTGTAAATAAAATACACAATTCCATCTACTTCCATGAAAATACAAAACAAAAACAAACCCAAATGCATCCAGTTCTTGAATAAAGAGTGTACTCTTTTTATCATCAAAATTTGTGTGGTCTTCATTTTTCATTTAATCTCTATACTTGTATTAATTTTGCCATCTTCGGCTGCTACATCTATTTATTTATTTTATTTTATTTTTTAAAATAAAAGTATATGCAGTTAAATTACACACACAATAATTTATTGTAAAAGTTCTTTTTAAAACTTTATTAAAAATTTTTGTGTGCGCAAATGTCTGTAGTAGGCCTGCAGTACGAAAATATAGGTTTTCTTCTACTTTATATAAAAAGATTTTGCCCCTACCCCACTCCAGATATTGTACCTGCGGACGAGCAATAGCCCAAATTTATAATGTATTAAACAATAAAGGTATACTTTTATCTCGGATACATACATACAAACATACGCATACATGTGTATAATATATATATATATATATATATATATATATATATATATATATATATATATATATATATATATATACACACACACACACACACATGTATATGTTTCTGGGTGTTTTTTTAATTTACTCTGTTATGAATCAATGTAATTTGTTGGTTGTGGCACATTTGTAGATTTTGTTTCTGTTCAAGTTAAACGACTTGCCTTTTTGCATCTACAATTTAAAATATTATTAATATTCACATGCCAAAGGGAGCTATATATTATTCTCCTTGAACTAATCTCAGGGGAGTGATGGATAGTTAGAGAGATATAACTCTTTTCGCCTGCATTCAACTGGTAAGAAAGGCCAACATCATGAGATAATTTCACAATCTGTAAAAACTAAATCATTTCATTATTTTATGAAACTGGGGGGGGGGGGGGGTTTAAAGAATAAAAGAATGTATTCAGTGGAACATTTTCACTGTTGCCATTACATCTATATTATAAAATGACAATAATAATACTGTAAATTTAAAGTTGTAAAGTAACAACTTTGCAATTATTTAATTATGTCATAAAAATAATTATGTTGAATCATGCATACAAATTTTATTATTATACATACAAATTATATATTTTGTAGCCCACATCATAATTATTATATAATATTAATAATTATCTTATTATTTCAAAGTTGTTAAAATGTATAATTAATATTACCTGAAAATTGCATCAACAAAAAATTATATTCTGCCCAACCTGCCTCTAATCTGGTCCCTTCGACATACTAGCTATACGGAAACACGTAGGTAAAAAATATAGATTGTACTAATTCAGATTCCCGTTGTTCGCTTCTTTTATATGACAACCCAAGCTGCTATAATACTCATAAGACATGCTGCAACTATGTGTTAGCTACAGAAAATAAATGACAATATGTAAGTCATGCAAAAGGTTAATATGAAAACTTTATTCTATGTAAAACAGGGTTGCTAGTCACTTCGTACCATGGTCCTTTCATACCATAGTCATTTCATACCTAATTTGGTCATTTCGTACCGTGGTCATTTCGTACCTTGGTCATTTCATACCATTGCAAAAAGTCATTTCGTACCTTGGTCATTTCTCGTACCATTGCAAAAAGTCATTTCGTACCCTAGTCATTTCGTACCTTGGTTATTTCGTACCATAACTGAAAGTGATATCGTACCATGGTATAACAATTTATAACAATCACTCCGGTAATGTCTTTTACAAAATAACAGTAAATTACAAATTTGTGGTTATTTAAGGGATATTTTATCAGCAAAAGACTAAAAATTAGTGCCACTTTGTATAAACATTAGCAATTGGCTAATTTGGCAATCAGTAAGGTAGATAATGTTTTAATGACTGTTATTGTTTATTTCTTAAACAAATAAGATGCAAATAAGCAAGTTTGAAAAGAAGACCTAATAAATAAATAATATTTTGTTGGTCCATTATATTGTTTTGTTGTTTTTGACTAATTATCTGGAGCCATTTCACACAAAATCGAAGTTGGCAGTTAGTAGTAAATACCATATACGGCTCTTGTCAGGTAAAATGGAAATAACAGTTGACAGGTATTATGGGTATCAATAACGATATGCTGCACAGTAACGTGTTATAGTTTTCAAACTGTCAAAATAAAGTTTCAAAACAAAACCCACTGCTTTTATGCTATAGTCATTTCATTTTCTATATACTGGAATGAAATGACTAGGGTATGGAAATGACGGGGGTACGAAATGACTTTTCACAAGGGTACGAAATGACTAGGGTACGAAATGACTTGGGTACGAAATGACTTTTTGCAATGGTACGAAATGACCAAGGTACGAAATGACTAGGGTACGAAATGACCAGGCAACATGGTACGAAAGGGTTATAGCGAAAACGGAACCGTGCCAAAAATGGCCCCAGGCTAAAACGGAACCAAATTGGACAAAACGGAACCCGTGTTGGCTAAAACGGTACCAAAATCTGTGGACAAAACGGAACCTGCGTTGGCTAAAACGGCACCAAAATCCATGGCTAAAACGGCACCGAAATCAAAACCTATTTATCTCGCATGCCCAATGAAAAAACAATATATGCTATTATAACATGATTGCTCATAGTTCATTTTTATGTGAATTAAATAAATGAAATTGTTTATATACATGAGTGTTGTTATTTTTGGGCTACATAGTAAGGGCCTCGATTAGTGACGTCAAGCATCATCTTAGCACATGCTCAAGCTAAAAATAACAGTTGTACTGAAGGCACTAATTTACTCTATTACCTTTTTAAACACAGCAACAACTAACAGATCTCATGAAGGAAGTCAGACGTAATAAAGTAAAATGATGTTTATTTATTTACAAAACAAGCAATCGATTGTTGTGTACTTAACCAAGCAAGCCCGGCAAGGCTGTGCAGTGAACATCGTGAGCTTTGATGTTTTGTCTGCGACACTCCGGCTAGACGGAATCGGTGATGGGGATTAACAATTAGCAATACAGGTGTAATTCTAGTAACTTAAATGCTTGATAATCAACAGTCTACAGTAATAACAACTCAAAAGATTTAGTAAGTGTTAATTCCTATTGTAGCACAATCCACGGTTTCACATGTTGAATAATACGATTTTGACCGGCTTTGTTCGGCAATAAACCTAAGTCATGATTTTTCATTTTTCTCTCTCTCTCTCTCTATTATGTGTGGTTCCGTTTTAGCCAATACAGTGAGGTGCCGTTATAGCCACAATCGGTTCCGTTTTGGTAGTGGTTCCGTTTTAGCCGGATCCCATACGAAACGGATGGTACAATATGACTTAGGACCGAAGTGACTATAATTCGTAAAACAGTAATCACTAAGGCTTTGCTTCACCCCCAAAGACCCAGATGATCGGTAACTAGGCCGTGTGACGTCACGCCGGTTCCGAGAATTGTCACGATGATAATGCGCCTTTAAGTTTAATAAACAAATTGATGATTCAACTTCACCTGACAAGTCACTAATTATATAATGCAAATTATTAAGTTTAATGCTAACGCTGTGTCCATATCTACATCAATGGAATTTCACCTGAATATTTTCCTCGTCTGATCACTTGTTGACACACCATGGAGCTCAAACGTTTTGGGAGCAGTTGCTTTTAGAGGATTTCTGTGAAACCAGTAAGCCATTGTTATTATTTTTCTGAATCCGGAAATAAGTAGTTAAGGGGAGATAACTATCAATTTATTTTGTAATTCGGGATACTTCGGCCGATTTCGTTTTGTCTGGTCTCTCACCCCTAATATTTAGACCGAGCTGCAATGGGCCGCAGGATCAATCGCTATCGATGGACTCATCTGCCACCTCCCCCGCCCCTACAAGTTCTCAACGACTGGTACATCAAATGCCATCATATACATTATCTAAGGGAGAGAGATAGGGGTGAGGTAAGATAGATAGTGTTTGTGTGTGTATGTGTGTGCGAGCGTGCGTGCGTGCGTGCGTGCGTGCATGCGTGTGCGCACGTTTACATGTGTGTATGTGGTTTGCAGTTGCATAGTTCTGTTTTTACGAAAAAGCCTTTTTTTAACACAAAAAATATAAAACAAGTAAAATAATAATAATTATTATTATTATAAAACATAATTTAATAAATATATTTAAAAAATAATAATAATAAAAAATATATAATAAAATAAAGATGTTCCCCTTGTTTAAGAGTTTATTAGAACGTTTTATATAGGCCTATGACATCAATAGACAACCCGGGCCGTACCTAGCTTGAAATAAGTGGGATGACAGTACAAAAGAAATCATTGTTCAGTAATAGAGGCCAGGTCGTCTCCAGGCAGAAAAACAAAAGGCATTTATAAACCAAAAAGGGCACTGGTTCATATTTTTATAGGGGCTCACCTGCCCCATTGCACACCTACTAGGCATCATGACGTTAACACATTATGACGTCAGTTATATATTTATTTAAAAAAAAAAATAGCAATAGGGGTGGTCAAGTCTGTTTTATTTTACATTTATCGTGTCATTTACGTATCTGAATGTTGCCTTTTCAGTAACTAATAAAATGTTGCGACGCAACAGTACTGTGGTTTCTGATCACGATAGTGATTCGGACACAGACAGCATAGAAGAGGTACAAATAACGAAATATTTTCAAAAAGGATTATTAGAGGGTATTCAACAGGCAAAGGCTCAACAAAGCGCCCACACAGGAATCAGACGTCAGCGTGGATTTTATCATCTCAGAGATTGCAAACATGCACTGCTGGAAGAGAAGTCTAGAGCATACACCGGTCGTCATTATGACGTCGATGTCAATCACAGTCTACAGAGAGCAACACACAGACTCACAAAGCATTTCATTGATCATGAAGTAAACAGAGAACAGGCAAGACGCATTTACTTTCAGGACAAAATTCAAAAAGATGCCCAGGGAGTTCTTTCTGCGTTGAACAAAGAGTTCAAATCCAGTCTGAATACCAGTACTGAAAAAGAACTTGCCGAGATACACGCTACAAAACATAAACAGGAATTGATGAAAGATGCTCTACAAATAGAGATGATGAGGAAATATAATACCAAAGCAATGAATGCGGAAATGGAAAATGAACGCCTACGTCAAATAGAATTATTTAAAACCATGAAAAGTGATGCTGAAAAGTCGGTCAGCGTGGAAGATCTAATGGAGGCACTGACGGAGACTAATCAAAAGAAGTCGTTCGTTCATAGAGATATAGTGGAGGGGTTTTCAAAATACCAGGAGGACGAGGAGGACCTAGAAGACGAATATCAGAAAGCCATGCATGAAGTGATGGACGAGACGCTAACAGGACTTGTTTTTAAGTTCAAAAGACCAGAACATCGTCATATGGAGGAGGAGGAAAAACAAAGGCGCATGGAGGAAATGGCAAAGGCTACTTGCGACGAGAATATGCAAATTTCACTGGGCAAGTTCGACGGCGTGATGGAAGACTTAAAAGAAGCTTTTTCTCGAGTCCAGAAACAAGAAGAAGAAATCGAATCAGAGATAAAGCATGAAACCGAGGAGAAGAAAGAGGATTTGTTGAGTGAACTTAGAAGAGATTTTGGAAAGAAATATGCCGAAAAGGCATGCGCTCAAGAAAAGAGTCGTCGCATCAAGGAAGCCGAAGAGATGATTCACCATGAACCTGACCCCCAAATTGAAAAGGTTAAAAAAGATATGGTCAGGATTCAGCGACAAATGATACTACAAAAATTTGGCGGCAAGTGGATAAATATGCAACGTGAATCAACATCCAAGAAAACCGAGCCTGAGACAGAGTATGATAAAAAGATTCGTCAAATAAGGACTACACTGAGACGCGATACGGGTGTTCTAAAAGATGATGAATAGTTCCCACTGTTAATCAGAGAATATTTTAATTAATTTCCATAGTAAATATATTTACCATACTCTTTTATTTTGCGCCTCACTTGTTGAAAGGGCAAACGTGGGTAGCTCGAGATGGGAAGGGCATGACGTAAATTATGTTATGCATTACGCCTTTCCCTCCCCTCGTTGAAAGACGATTTAATAACACCACCACCACCAGCAACATTTGTTGGCATATTCAGACGCCTTCGTTAATAATTAAACCATCAGCCTCAGTATAAGAATGGTCTTTTGGACAACCATACAAATGTATACCTGTTTCTCTCTAAAAGTTTACGATTCATCATTTATATTGGCATTCTAAATCGTTTATCCTCGTTTCATAGGTGTAGCCAACATTCAAATATTCACCCAATCTAGCTCACTCAGAGTGCGATCACTACAGCTCTCAGATTTCTGTCTCTGAAAAGGGTATGAGGAATGCCCACTCCCCCAACCCCCCACACACACATTTCTTAAATAAGAAAAGTGTTTAAACCTCATCAGTACACCGATCAGGGTACATGCGGACCTCAGGGATATATTATTTGTGATATTTTCTAATTTGTCAGTTATTGTTGACTGTTTTTATGTACTGGTAGTTGTCACATACACACATCATCACCAGGACTAAAAATTATTTGATTCCGATCCGTATATGGAATTTTCGATTGGGGCCCGTACACGGACTTCAAGCCGACTGAATGTAGAACGTAGTAGTATATGTCGTCATAATGTTCCAAAGTATTATCTCAATGTCATTTTTATCTATGCATTTGTATACCAATCGTTGTGACTGAAATATGGCACGACATTGCTATTTAGTATTCTGTGGTTCTGTTCGACCCAGTCGGTCCAATGAGGGGAAAACGTAAAATTCTGGAACTGGTAACTGTGCTACTGATGGGAACTAAAGAAGGATCGACGCATGTGTTTTTTCTCAAGTCAAACTATATTGTCAAACTGCAAGAAGTCGATGGGGGTCATGTTAGCTTAGATCGTTGGATAGAAATCCTGAATCGGTTTGTATGTGGACGCGGGGCAAATACGTACGTTTTATAGAATCACTGGCTTGTCCTCCGTCAAAGTCAAAACCGTACACCCTCCCCTTACACTGTGAATTCCTGTGCACATCTATAATTTGAACTCACTACAATGTCTGATAGGTTTTGATAAAAATAAACTCCAAACATTAATGGTATTAATTAAGTCTTTGAAAACAATCAATTGATCATGTGTTGCTTTAATATTGTTAAGAATGCCCTTAGATGCTGTGCGTGTATGTTGGGGTGGGGGAATAGTGGTGGTAATTTTCGTTTGTTTAATGTTGTTGTTGTTTTAGTGTTGTTGTTTTGTTATTTATCATATTTTTTTTCTATTGTTTTCGTGTTTTTTTTATTTAGTGTGTGTGTGCGTGCGTGTGTGTGTGTGTGTGTGTGTGTGGGACGGGAACTAGCTCAGTCGTGGAGCATTCGCCCGAGTTGCTTCGGTCGAATGACCCCTCTGTGGACCCATTCTCTATTTTCCCCAGTCCCAACCAGTCCCCCACGACTGGTATATCAAAGGCCATGGTATGCGCTGTTCTGTCTGTGGGAAAGTGCCTATAAAATACCCCTTCAAGTAGCCCGTGAGTCCTTTAGCCCTCCCCTGTTTATATGTTGTCGACATATAAACAGGGAAGGGCTACAGAACACACAAGCTACCCTTCAAGATGCTAATGGAAAACTGTAGCGGGTTTCCTCTGAAGACAACGTGTTACAGTTACAAATGTTAGACAGATCTCCATTAGCAGATAAATAACATGTTTTAGTGGTGTCGTTAAACAAAATAAATATTTTTGTATACTAAAAGTTCAGACGTGTCCGCTCCTTGTGATTACAGATATCAGTCCGAATCATTGTCACGAGAAAAAATCTAATGGATCATCTATGTAGTTGATATTGAGAAAATACATGAGATTGTACCTTTTAATAGCCATAACATTAATTATAGTGCATTCTTCAGTTTGTAAATTTTACGGGATGGATAGTAACTAAAAAAGTAGTGTCGGAAATAGAATATAAATGATTTTCGTCAATTATTTCTTTCATATTAAACTGACACGTAAATATTTTGCAAATACCTATTTAATGATACTCTACCTACTTTAGCATTTACTTGTTTTGGCTCTCATTGATGTACAAGGTGGTGTTTACTCTTGAAATTAAAATAAAGATGTCGGTAAACAGGAGATTTGTGACCTTTATTGGAACAGACTATAACACATTTTTATGATATGTGTCAATTTCATTTACCCTTAAACAACCTTTTAATTTAAAACTGCAAGTTAACTGAGTATTTTGCATTGCAGCATAAATCATTAATTATGCCCAACATATTTAGTGAATATAAATTCAATATAAGTACATTAGAAATTTACACAATCTTGCAACCACGTAAAGGTGCTATATCATAGTTCTATGTGAGCATCTGTTTGTGATAAAGATTCTCCAATAAAAATGTATTTTCTACTAGTATATAAAAATTATTTCCTATAATCATTTAAGGGCATATAGTTAAAGGTGTAGTTTTTAAATGTTAAAGCAAAATTTAATAAAAACATGATTTTATTATGCAATTGAGATAGCACCTTTAATACCGGTATAAGAGATCACAAACTCAGAATGGTTTTTGACAGTTTTGCTCAAAAGTTACTTATAAATGTCTACAAATATTTTGTTTTGGAGAGGAATAGTGGTAAACTGTCATCAGAAACAGTCCCTCACATATTGTAACAGCAATGAAATTGACACGTTGACCAACATTTGTTATATAGTCTGTTCCAATAAAGTGCACAAATCACCTGTTTACTGACATTTCTTTTAATTTCAAGAGTAAACACCACCTTATAAATCAATGAGAGCCTAAACAAGTAAATGTTAAATTAGGTAGACTATCATTAAATAGATATTTACATAATATTTACTTGTCTGTTTAATATGTAAGAAATAATCGACGAAAATCATTTTTATTCTATTTCCGACAGTACTATAACTCACTGCACTAGTCTAAAATGAAATGGGTCGTAGGATCGACTTCCAGTGATATGAAATGCTTTGTATTCTAAAAAGATAAATCTTCCGAAACTTGTCTATATTTTGTCATATTGTGCATATTTTGTCTAATTGTTTGAGGTGCTTGCATGGGTCATAGGATCGAATCCCTTCTGTGGACCCATTGATTTCCCCCCCATTATGTACAACCAGAGCCCCACGATTGGTATGTAAAAGATCGAGGTTCTGTCTCTGTGGGAAGAGCATATATAAAGGAAAGTAGCGGGTTTCCTCTGAAAATTAGGAACCAATATTATTAAATGTTTGACATTTAACAGCAGATGGTTAATTGATCAAGGTGTTCTAGTGGTGATGTTCATCATAATGAATTTTAACTTTTATTAATGCAATAAATGACCCTTAAAATTTGTGAATGGGCGCTTACACAAGTCATACCACAGTCAGATTGGGTCCATGATGATAAAACATTTGTCAATTATAGAACAAAAATAATTGATGCTATAAAGGATGGGGGAGGTGGGGGGGGGGGGGGCAATGGCACTGTTCTAATGACATGGTATAGGCCTAGTCCGCTTGCGGAAAAGGGGAACCGATGAATTGGCATATTATATAATGCTAAAACTCATATAAAAACATGTTATTAACTTTAAACCCATACCAATTCTCATAACATTAAAAAAAAAAACCCCAAAACCCCCCATTTATAGAAATAAAAATGTTTCTTTACAAATTATCATCAAATTGTATAGATTAAAGATCACCATGGCTGTCATTTGCCTTCATCCCTGTATCCGACGCCATATAACCTTAAATAAAAATGTGTTGAGTGCGTCGTTAAATAAAAAAAAAAAATCTTTCTTTCATCCCTGTATCAAATAGAAGATTTAACCTACGAAATTTATTTGTTATAGAGTTAGCCTACATCAATTTATTGGTTCTCTTTTGACGCAAACGGACTTGTGGTTATAAACGTTTTCTCTGTTATATCTGTGTAATGAGACCTCAAATATGACAGTACTCAGAAAAATCCGGACATTGGCGTAATCAGCCGAGGTGTTCCGAATGCCAAACAGTACTTTAAAGTTTGGTCACTTGGCGCAGAATGTGAACTTTGAAATTGTAAAAACATTTTAACATTCAATGTCAATCGAACAATTAGATATACATCCAAGAATTCTGAAAGCTCTTAGAAAAGGTTTGTTTTGTAGTACGTATTGCACTATTAAAAAAGATTGACTTGTTAAAATTTCATCATGACACCTTTCTAACAATTAAACATTTAAAGTTGCAATCTCGATTCAAGTATAGCATGAGCCTAGATTTTATAATTTAATCATTTAGATGGAGAAGTTAGATTGCAACTTTAAGTGATTTCTTAAATAGAGTTACAGTTGCCTTTAGATCAAGTATGCAATATGATCAGTCCTGTAGCCAAATAGGCCTAAAGTCAACAACTACAATAAATTACTCTCCTACCTTTAATTACAGTTAGACTTCCCCCAAATTTTGTCTAGACACAAATTGTGAAAAACACCCATAACAGTTACATAGACTCTACATTCAAGACTGTGATGATGACACCGATATAGACTTCGCTGAGATTGCATAGGGTAAAATACATGCAGATGTCTACCGTCTACCATTTTGCTTGTTTATGGAATATTCTTCAAGAGGGGTGGGTCGATATGACGTAATCTAACAACATCATGACATGGGCTGAGGTTGATACACTCATTATGATGTCAGATTAATTATGTCGCATATTTAGGAGGCAATCTATTCAAATGTTGCTCTCCTAAAACTTTCTAGACAAGTATGGAGAGGAGTGCAAGTGATCATTCACCTTTCCAGGCAAAGACTGATGACCTCCACCCCTACCCCCACCCCCATCAGGATGTGCCTGACACCCAGTAGAAAATATACTCAAAAGAGAAACGCATAGGAGAAATAGTCATTGAATTATCTCTTTAATATAAAGTGGCATAATTTTGTTATTTATGATCGTATCACAGTAAAATTTGTCATGAGTATGTGACAATGTTCTTGCTTTGGACTCACGGCAGTGGAGGCGTTTTCATCACCAAACAGCGTCGCACGAGGGCGCTGAAATCAGTACCTTGTGTGGCCAGCAGCAGCAGTAATCACTGTGCGACATCTCTTTGGCATAGACTGAATAAGTCTCTGAATCCGGGCACGTGGAATCCTAGCCCATTTTTCCTGCAGTGCATGTGACAGTTGCGGAAGTGTCTGAGGCTCCGGGTCACGCTGGCATACACGTCTGTCCAGTTCGTCCCATAGATGTTCAATGGGGTTGAGATCTGGTGATCTTGATGGCCATGGCAGCACATTAATGTTCTCATTCTGTAGGAAATCCATTGTTACACGTGCCGTACGTGGCCTGGCATTGTCCTGCTGAAAGAGCTCTCTGTTGATCCAAAATGGGAAGCATGTGACGGCGAAGAATTTCATCCCGGTAGTATACAGCTGTCAGGTTGCCTTGTACGAACACAAGTTCACTTCTGCCAGTGTATGAGATGGCTCCCCACATCATGACACTCCCTCCACCGAATCTGTCAACTTGGGTGACGCAGTACAGGGCACAATATTTCACGCCAACCGCCGTTCTGTTCGCGTGTCGGTTACGCAAAATTAAATTCACGCGAACCGCAAATCGGTTATGTCGTGACCTATAGACTTTCAGAAATTAAAAATGGCAAACTTTACGATTACAAGAAGTTTTATTCACGCAGACTTACTACTAGTATTCCAATAGACCGAATAGTATTCCAATAAATGTTTTAGACTGATTTTTAGATACTAAATGCGCAGTTGTAACTTGCGACCAGTCTAAACTAAAATGCTCAGTATAGAGTTGAGCCAAACGTTTTAAAGAAATGTGCACATACCGCTGGGGATGGCTAAATTATCAACTGCTATTTTATCTCTAAAGGAATATATAGAGAAATACTATTGGATTTCCAATAATTTTACAAATGTTAAAAACGGTTTTAATGTAAACAGGAATCCAAAAGTGTCACAGAAGTTGAAAAATACTAACATCACATAATGGGCTTTAAAAAACAAACATTTGGGACGTCACTGTAGTATAGAGAACGTGAAAGTAGCAAGGTCACAGCAAAACGAAACAAAGAATCTGGAAGTGTTCACAGGAACTGGACAGTTGTTTTGGGTTGTTTTTTATATATTTTTTATTTGCTGTATACCAAATGTTACATATTATCTGTGCCAAATGAGTCTTTATTTTTATTTTTTATTATTTTTTATTATTAGTTTTGTGAGTCTTGCGAGTTATTCCTCCAAATGTATCTAATGGGGCTGATATTTAGTCCTTTTACAATATTGTTAACTTTAGCAAACATTAAAGAAACTGATTTATAAAGCGTTTTCTTTTGTATTTAGTTTTAACTTCATGTTTGAGGTAAAAATTATGTATTTAAAATATAATTCCAATGTAACTTTTAGGGAACCGATCAGGTAACCAATGGGTTACCCAGATATAATTCACGTAACCGAACATTTGGTTACCTAGGTACAAACCACGTGAACCGACTTTCGGTTACCTCAGATTTCGAAATATTGTCCCCTGCAGTAGAAGGAAATGTGACTCGTCACTGAACCATACTCGCCGCCAGTTTCCCAAGTTCCACCCCTGTACATTCGTGCACCAGCGAACACGTAAATGTCGATGTTGATGTCGCCGGACGGGGCCAACATATGTCTCCTAGCCCGTAAACCAGCTTCTCGAAGTCGGTTCCGAATGGTTTGTGCAGACACCCTTCTCAAACCAGGTATGCATCCAGCAGTGTTCGTTGCTGTGGCAGTTCGGGGACGCAAGTGCAGAACCCGGATGTAGCGATCTTGTGCTGCAATTGTTATGCGAGGTCTTCCACTTCTGGGCCGGTCTTCAACTGATTGAAACTGTTGGTACCTGTCCCAGAGACGTGAAATGGTGCTCTGATGGACGTTAATGTGGCGTGCAACTGCTGACTGCGATTCACCTAACTGGAGGCGGCCTATTGCAATCAGACCTGTCAACCTTTAGTCAAGAGAAAGCAGGAGGTGTGTGTTGAAAAAGCAGGAGATTTTTTAAATTCACAAAATTTAACCCAAAATTGCAAGATTTAAAAAAAACATTATTACAATAAGTTATATGAATACTTTATAATGTCATATATACTTCTTAACCTTAGATCTTGGCATTAAAAAATAAAAAAAATAAAAATAAAAATAAAAAAGCTATTTATCATTTGTGGTTATTATAAGTATTTAATACATATTTAAAAAAAAAAAATGTTTTACATTTACGGTATTACACTTACAGCCTACAGGTTGCGTTACATTATCATTTGTGGTTCGTGTACCTAAGTACCAAAGACAAATTTATATAAATCTTATAAATTAATATTCCGATGTTTTTTACTATAATGAGGAACGGTGGCGTGGTACTTATTTAAAATCATTATAATGATGCAATAAACATTGTATTTTCATTAATCATAAGTAAAACCTCATTACGGACATCGTGTGAAATATACCGGAATTATACCCATTTCCGTGAGTAATTTTATGTCAATGTCAAACACAACATTTTTTAATTGTACAAAAATAATTTCTTGAAGTGTACCCTTATAACCAACATTTTACTGCACAAACTTACAAAATTAACTGACACAAGTATGTTTATACAGCTAATTGGTCTTTTCGTTGTCTTGCTGTGACGTGATTTTAACATGCATCGTGTGTATCGCTGTCAACTCGGAGTCTGGCAGTTCAGATTCGTCATAGACTATGACTATGACATAGTTGCATTATGTAATCCAGTGGGAAGACATTTTACAATTCAGAGGTGTTATTAGAACTAAATTGGATAGTTTTTTTATATATATGGCAACACTGAATGTCAATACACAGCCTGTTGAATTAGCGGCAACATGCTTCGTAGCCATTACGATGACAACAAACATTATAATAGCACGTCATTTTATAAACTCCATGTGCTTTTTTAACAATATAAATAGGTTATCCCACAATTCTCACTTCAGCAAAGGTTAAACCGTCGGGACAATTCGGCCTGTTACATTCTCAGAAGCCAAAAGTAGTCGACATTTTCCGAATGAGAAAAAAAGGCAGAGTTACTTCCCTTCCGTTATTTTGACAAAAGAGGATCGATTTTTTTTTATGCTTACAAAAATGTCATTTAACAGAAGAAACTGTCTCCCGCACAGGTGAAAGGAGATTTGATCAAATACCGGGAGACTCACGCGGAATCCGGAAGGGTTGACAGGTCTGATTGCAATGTTTCGATTCGGCAGGCTTGGTCTTGGCATCTTGTAACTCGTCTACGTTGAAATGGAAATGAGACATCATTGCGAGCATTGCAGCTTTAAATACCCATCATTACCCCAATCGTTTCCCCCCGAGTATCAAGTGCATTTGCCAAAATCTTACCATTTCATGCCGATTTCCTGCAAATGTTGCACAACGTTCCAGGGTGCATTTGGGCATGCTGTCCCATTCCAGGAACATTAACAAACATGGTCATTCAGCAACATTGTACAAAAAAACTATAAATAATATGTTGTAAAATTAAACACTTTTCTTCTTTCCCTATCACCTATGCATTTCTTTTTTTGACAAAGTATATCTATAGACAAGATTAGCTGTAATTAATCATACATTTCTTGATGGTGCAGTGTTTAACAGGTGCATTTTGGTAATTTTTGTAGAATCTGACACACCAATATCTCTTGTGTGTGTAGACCTACATACAAATTCACCCAATAGCCAATATCTCTTTCATCTTGAGATGTTGTTAAACCATTCATTCATTCAATCATTCATTCATTTATTCATTTATTCATTCATACAAATTCATTATTTAATATACCAAATCAATTGTTTCTTTCACTTTTCAGTTTTGTGACCTTGACCCTCAGTACATGTATTACGTAAATATTCATGACATTGCTGCTTTAATACGGTATACATGTATAATCAAATTTGCTATAGAAAACACCTATCAGTTAAACGTAATTCACATATATATCCAGCACATAAATGCATTTATTTTAACTTACCTCTGTAAAGGTTACCTTCACAAACAGGTAACATTTAGTAGAGTGGCTATGGAGATGAGGGTCTAAGTATGATGGTCTTCTTTCAGTTCATCTTGTAAAGTTTGAGAAAATACTAAGTCTCTCGTCGCCTGATGTTGCCCGGAGTACCGGCCTCTCTACCGGGGATGTGCAAGTCTTACAGGAGGCTGTGGCAGAGGCCATTCCTAAACCACCTGTCATTACTGGTTGGTAGTAAGACATTTTAAAAACAACTTGAATACTTGAAAAATAGCTTATTAGTCCCCTACCAGTCCATCTCCATCCGTCTGTCCCATATATAGTTTTCGGGATATTTTGTTTTTCAGAATGCCATGAGATATTTAGCAGAAATTTTGTGTGTAACTTTATCATGTACTGTTACAGATCAAGTTTGACTTTAATGGCCATTTACCAATTTTTCACAGACATTTGAACATTTGTTTTCCAGACTTGTTTTGCAATGCCTGAAGATATAAAGATTTAATTTTGTATATAACTTTATCATGTATTATTGCAGATCAAGTTTTACTTTCATGGCAATTTACTGATTTTTCACAGAGTTATGGCCCTTGAATATAGGAGATAGGAAAAATGATTGGGCCCGGTAGGGGACATGTATTGCTTTAACAGTACTCTCAGAATGCTTGTTTATAGAAAGTTATCAGATAATGATTACAAAAGAACAAAAGTACAAATTGTTGCTGAAAATAATTACCAGTAATCAAATTTAATATCCTAAAACTATAAATTTTGTCTGAATTCATATTGTAAAGCTCTAACTTTATAGAATTATTCCCAATGGTAGAATTTGAACTTGAATAGCAGAGATTAGAATCTAATTTCTAGCATTAAAAATTGTATTCTAAACTAGTCTGTTTTATTATCGTGTCAGTCTTAACAAAATTAGAGTAAACCTATTCACCTATTTTCTCAAATCTTAATTTCTGTTTACGTTGTTTTCTTTTTTTTAGATTTAATCATTAATAAAAAAAAATTGATGAAAGTGAAAGTTTGTTTCAATGTTTAACGACACCATTAGAGCATATTGATTATTAATCATGAGCTGTTGGATGTTTAAAATTTTGTGATTTTGACATATAGTCTTAGAGAGAAATCCCACTACATTTTTCCATTAGCTGCAAGAGATCATTTATATGCACCATCCCACAGACAGGATAGCAAGAAATGGGCCACCAACAGGGATCAATCTCACACATCAAGTGAGAGCTTTATAACTTGGCTACATCCCACCCAAAATAATCTGAAATGCTTACTGACCAAGTGTAAAAAACTACTACACACAAATTTCTTTAATTTTTTATTACAATCTTTGGTTTATATTATGTAGATTCTTTAATGTTGATGCTTAAGAGAAACTTACTGTTATTCAATAAATAAATATACATGTATATATAGGCCTAATGGTACATTGACATTGCTTTTCAGCTCTGAGTATTTGGAATGGGTGCTCTGATGAGTTTAAGGTCAGAAAGCTTTCGACTGGCTGCACTGTGTTTGATAAACATCTGAGAGGTAGGTTTCTCAGATATAGATCTATATATTTCATTAGTGTGTCTTGTATGTGATTTGTAGGGCCTGTATTTCATGATGAGAAGTTAAAGTTAGAATGCCATATAAAAAATTAAAAAAAAAATGGTTAGCTATTTAGCACTGGAAATAGACAGATACATACAGACATAAGGCAGGATTTAGAGTTCTCCATTTGTAGAGCAACCACAGGATTGATCACTCTCTATGGACTTGGATGTTTTTCCTGTCCCAAACAGTACTAGTAATTTTTTATTTTATTTAAAAAAAAATTAACAAACAAATTTCTATCTTGATAAAAACTTAATTTGCCACTGTCTCCAGTGCGTCCTGATGATTGCTGTGGTATCCTCCTGATCCCATGCACCTCTAAGGCAATAATTGCAGTGCCCCTCTGACAGTTTAATTCAAAGCCTGACTGAATACCAAAGGTCATGTTATGTACTGTTCTGTCATAGGAAAATTGCATATAATAGATCACTCGTTGCTTTATCGAGTAGCCTGTGTAGTGGAAGCAGGTTTCCTTGTGCTCTCTTTCTCTTGACAAAGTGTCATCTATTGTATCAAAATAGCCATATATTAGGTACTAAATAGCCAGTTTTAAACGAGTAGGCAAAAAGGAATGTTTACGTTAATGACACACTCATCACATTTTAATTCTGATTATATGGTGTTGGACATATGGTTAATGAGAGAGGAAAACTGCTACCGTAATGCAATGGCTACTCTTTCAGATTAGCAACAAGGGATCTTTTATATACAGCATCACACAGACAGTATAGTACATACCACAGCCTTTGTTACACCAGTTGTGGAGCACTGGCTGGAACATCAGTTTGCATGAAATATTGTGCCCTGCTATGCAAGTTTCAGAGAAAAAAAAAAATTCCTGATAGAAAATATGTACTGTTATTCAGGTGGCTTTATCTCGCGGGGAATCACAGAAATCTGTGGAGAGAGTGCAAGCGGTAAATCTCGAATTAAAGTTCATATAGGCCTGTTTACAGACATGGGTATGAAATATAGACTTTGCAAGTGAAAAAATTTGGTCTAACAATGTGTTCCCTTGAAAGTTTGAAAAAATTTATGTAACATCGCAGTTCATGAACCATAACTGTCCACTCGAAAACACAGCTGTATGCACCAGTACACAAACAAAAGTACACAACTGTTCGCAAGTAAAATACTCCAAAAAAACGTGAAATACATTGAAATACGTGAAAACATTGAGGGCCAACGCAGTTCCAAACTTAACGCAGACGAACATTCGACTTCCCCTAAGGGACGCAACTCGCATACGTTTACCGTATATAGCCATACAGTTACACTCCCCACCAATTTAGAATAATTTTTCAAATAGTCCTAGAAGTCATAAACATTGTTCAAATCACTTATGTCCCTTTTGCCTGAAATAAAATACCTTCATAACAATAACAATCAAATGTCACTTGGTTTTAAAAACAAATAATTTTCGCACAGTTTGCACAATACGCTGTCAAAGTTCTACTTTGAAGTATCTTCAGATTCCAGGAGAAGCACTAGTTTGTGAATAGGTCGCTCGAGGTAAGTAACAGCACTCGTACGTTTTCCATCAACACCGATAGATTTGTCTCCTACAGCTAACTTGACCGTACGCACCAGATTATCCTCATCAACATATGTCTTAGAAACGCGAGCTACTTGCCACAGATTGCGAGGCAAGTTCTCATCTTTGATCAGAACAACATCTCCAGTCTGTAAGACTCGATGTGGATGTAACCACTTCTGACGCACTTGCAAACTTTGTAAGAATTCTCATTGCCAGCGATGCCAAAAAACATTTGCGAGATGTTGAACACGTCGCCACTGTTTACGTGAGTACATATCGGCTCTTTGGAAGTTTCCGGGAGGCGGAAGAATAACATTAGTTTTTGAAGTCAGTAAATGATTGGGAGTTAGTGGTTCCAAGGAGGTAGGGTCGTTAAGACTGTCTGTTGTTAAAGGACGGCTGTTCACTATAGCCACAGTTTCGTACAACAACGTTCGAAGTCCTTCATCATCAAGCTGACAACTAGCCTGATTCATAAGAGATGAGAGAACACTACGCACGGTACGGATTTGACGTTCCCAAGCTCCTCCCATATGACTAGCTGAAGGAACATTCATCTTGAATGGAAAATTGTCACAATTTTCTTTCAGTAGAAAATCATTCACATGCTGATCGTCTATTTCCTGGAGTTCTCCCTGGGCACCGACAAAGTTAGTTCCTTGATCACATCGAAGTTGACGAATGGGTCCTCGAATGGCTAGGAATCGTCGCAACGCATTTATATATGAATCAGTGGAAAGAGAGTTTACAGTCTCAATGTGAATTGCGCGGCACACAAGACACGTAAACAAGGCACCATAGCGTTTAAGTAGTTTTCTACCTTCTTTGATGTAGAACGGACCAAATATGTCAACACCGCAGTAAGTAAATGGAGGCGCTTGTTCCAGCCTGTCTACAGGCAGATCTGCCATTTTTTGCTCTTGAACAGAACTTCGTAGTTTTCTACACCTCACACATTTGGAGATGAAATGTGACACTGCAGATCCACAACCAATGATCCAAAATCCATTGGATCGTATCTCGTTTATTGTCATGCCACGTCCCTGATGACCGACTCGTTCATGAAAGTGACGAATTATAAGAGTTGTAATGTGGTGTTTTCTTGGAAGAATGACAGGGTGCTTCAAACTGTCCGACAGACAAGCTTGTCGAACTCGTCCACCAACTCGCAAAATACCATCTGCATCAATATATGGATCAAGTCTACACAGTGAGCTTGTTCTCTTCAAAGCTCTTTTACGGTCTGCTACACTCTGTCTATCTGATGTCGCACTGCCCAATGAGTTAAGAGTTTTCAGTTCGTCATGAAATGTTTCTGCTTGAACATGTTTCAATATCTCTAGTTCTGCTTGAAACAGATCCGCAACACCAACAGAATCAAAGACAGAAAGTCGATCCTGATTATCTCTGTGGGCGTTACCTTTTCTAACCGACACTCGTTTCAGAAGTTGCATCTTGAGTTTTAAACAAAGGGCAATGGCCTTTTTCGCATGATACCATTTGGAGCAATGTTCTAACCGTTTAATTTCAAACTTCACGGGAGGTTCTGTCACCATGGAGGCCAAGGTCTTTACTTTCTTCAACTCGGGGTCATCCGGAGAAAGAGTGAGATCGTCTGTTACTCTATCTGCTGGTGAATTTACACTATTCCATAGAAATTCTGGTCCTGTTAACCACTTGGAATTCATGAAATCTGTGACACTTATGCCACGTGATGCATCGTCTGCTGGATTCTCTTCACCCTTGAGAAGGATCGGTATGTTCTCTGATCTGCTGCACACGGTTCGCAACAAAGATTCATTCGCAATATAACTTAGCACAATTTTGCTGTCAAACCAGAACGTTTCAGTAATGTCGTTGTAGTCAAGTTCACGTTGCAGAAATGCACTGATATTGACTGATACCAATGCTGCAGTCAGTTCAAGCCGTGGAATTGTTACAGTTTTTAGAGGAGCAACTCTAGCTTTACCCATAACGAAGGAACAATGAACATTTTGCTGGTCATCAACCAATCGGAGATATGAACACTGGCCATATCCTGAAGTACTTGCATCTGCAAAATGATGAACTTCAACCCTTTGTAGTTTTCCAAACCCATCTGGCTTGAAGCATCTAGGAATGTCTGTGTATTTAAGAAGCAACAACTGAGTTCTCCACCTTTCCCATCGCATTCGTAATGCATCTGAAAGAGGACTATCCCAGTCTGATTGATCCTTACACATCTGCTGAAGGATCTGCTTACCCACCAACAGAACAGGCGCAATGAAAACAAGGGGATCATAGATAGAGTTTATCGTGGCGAGAACTGCCCGTCGCACTAACGGTTGATCCTTCAAGGTAATTCTGAACTGAAAGCAATCGGATTCAACACACCAGTTCACTCCAAGAGCTCTCTCAACAGGTAATGAGTCATGTTTAAGATCAAAATTTTGGATACCCTTCGCGCAGTCTTCTGAAGGAATAACTTCAATGACATCTTTAGAGTTCGAGATGAACTTGTGTAGTCGCAAACCACCTTTCTGGCACATTTTCTTGCTTTTCTCAATCAAGTCAACTGCTTCTTCTACAGTAGGTAGTGATTTTAATCCATCATCCACATAGAAATCGTTTCGCAAAAAGTTCGCAGTAACAGCTCCAAACTCAGTTTCGTAGTCATTCGCAACTTGTTTCAAACCAAAGTTCGCACAACCGGGTGATGAAGCTGCACCAAACAAATTCACAGTCATTCGGAATTCAGCAGGCTCACTGTCTAAGTCTTCAATTTCCCACCAAAGGAATCGCAGAAAGTTTCTATGACATTCATTCACCTTAAACTGATGGAACATTTGCTTGATATCGCACATAATTGCAACTGGTTCTTTTCGAAACCGACAAAGTACCCCAATTAGAGTAGTTGTTAGATCAGGTCCTTGTAGTAAGTAGTCATTCAGTGACACACCTTCGTGTTTTGCACTACAGTCAAAAACCACTCGAAGTTTCTCAGGGTTTTTTAGGGTGACAGACTCCATGGTGTGGAAGATACCACATTTTACCTTCGCAGTTCAGTTCTGACTGTGGCACTTTCTCAGCATGTCCACTCTGAATAATGTCTTGCATAAATATCCTATAATCATTACAGTACCTCGAATCTTTCTGAAAACGGCGTTTCAGCGACAAGAGACGATGAGCTGCCATTATCCTGTTATTGGGAAGTTTAGGTTCAGTGTCTCTGAAAGGCAATGGCATCTCATAATGTTGATCCTCTCGTTGGTGAATACCTTTCTCGATATTGGACAGAAACTTTCTGTCATTACAGGACAGAGCAATGTGTTCGGACTTTCGTGCATTAAAATCCAATTCCATCATTTGGGTTACATCACATGGCGCAAATGCTTCCTTGACGTTAGTTTTGAAAGAGAAGAGCACACTTTGAGTACCTTTATCTTGAACATTTGAAACACACAATTCATTAGGAACTTCACATGCTGTAACTCTGTGGCTAACGCCAATAACGTCACGTCTGTCAATCTGACTATTATCTATGATACCAACTATGCCCCAGCCAAGATCTGTTCTTTGTCCATACGGTTCATTGTCATGCACAGGAGGAATGACATCACGAGGAGTCAATGCATGAGGGCAGTTGTAGCCAATCAGAAGGCCCACTTCTACGTCTCTCAAGGGCATCAGTTCATCAACT
Organism: Gigantopelta aegis; assembly: GCF_016097555.1. NCBI lineage: Eukaryota > Metazoa > Mollusca > Gastropoda > Neomphalida > Peltospiridae > Gigantopelta > Gigantopelta aegis. Next base: position 86,039,955 of record NC_054702.1, read on the forward strand.
ATGCTTTCCAGATGAGGCCACATTTTTGCCTTTTCCGGTGTAGGAATGTGTGTTCTATTCGCAGGCATGATTTCCCTGGAATACGTCGCAGGCAAGGAAATTCTAACAGCACTGTTAAATCCACGAATCACTAAACCCTTTATTTTTGTGCTCTGGACAAGCTGATCCTTTGAAGATATTGTTGACAGCATGAGGTTAACACTAGGTCCAACTAGCTCCAGATCGTCACAGGTACGTTCTAGTATAAATGTTGTATCAGATTGTGTGTCAAGCATAGCATACACCAACCGTTCTGATTCTGGCCGATCACAATGTGACAACCAAACTGGAAGTATCATAGAACACTTGTCACCTATCTGGCTATCACTCAAATGCACGATACTTGAATGAGAGCTGGTTGATACAATAGTCTCTTTAGGAGTAGTAGTCTTTTCTTCTCTTAAGTCTCCATGCAGAGATGTTGGGTGATACCTTGAACAAGTCTTGCACTTGCTCCTTTTCTTGCAGTCTCGAGATTGATGTCCTACATGCAAACAACCGAAGCAAAGTCGTATTTTTCTTGCAAACTCCTTCCGCTCACTCACAGATTTTGCAAGAAAGGATTTACAACTGTCAATCTCGTGATTTTCATTACACAGAGCACACCAAGAAACAACACTAATGTTATTTGATCAGTCTCCTTTGTCACCATCACCTCTGTAGAGAATGAAGTTCCAGTTGTACGTTTTCGATTAAACTTGTTTGAATGTTCTAATTCCGTCTTGCTTTGTTTTTTCGAGAGAAAAGCTGTAACTGGGTCACACGCAATGTCTGCCTCCTTAACAATAAAGGATACAAATTCGCAAAATGGGGGAAATGCCTGATGCTTATTCCGCCACTCAGCTACAATTCTTCCCCATCTGTAGACGAGCCAATCTGGCAGTTTTAGAAGAAGTTTTTGATTCTCGTAATCATCATTCAACACATTCAAACTACTTACAGTTTCCATAGCTGTAAGACACTGTCGCAGAAAATCGGCAAATCTTCTTAATGCAACACTATCACGACCTGTTATTTTCGGCCACGATTCTAGTTTATCGCGAAAGGCATTGGCAACAATAAATGAATTCCCGAAACGTTTGTCAAGCAAAGCTCTGGCTTGTTCATATGCTTCATCTGTGGACAACAGAATATATCCTTCCACGGATTCCCTTGCAGAACCACCTAAATATCTTTTCAAGTAATAGATTCGTTCAGCAAATGGAATTCCCTGTCTTTCTATCAATGTCTCAAAGGCTGCTTTCCAACAAGGATACGCTAGAGGATTCCCAGTAAATAGTCCTGGCTCTGGAGGAGGAAGCCTCCCTAAACTGATTTTCTGTCCCAAGGAAGTTGTTAATTTCTCGATTACCAGCATGTGGGAAGATGTTTCTTCTGGTACGAACTCTTTAGCTGATGCATTAAGTTTTGTGGATGAAAGGGGTTCTGGGTCACTTACAACGCGACTTTGCATATTTTCCACTGGAATAGACTGAATGTAGTCTCGCACATACTCATTAACATCGTGAGACTTAGATACACTGGCAACAGGTGGATACGAATCACCATTATCATTCTTTCCATAATGAATTGTCTCTTCCTGCTCTACTTCAATAGCATTTAATCTTGCCTGTGCCATTTCTAATTGTTTTACTGTATCCAACTTGTCTAATTCTATTCTTTTGCTAGCTTCAATGTCAACATATTTTAATTTCACCTTTAATGCTGCAACCTCATCCGCTGCTTCTGCCTTAGATGAAATCCGAGACTTGGAAGACAGGCTAGAGATTACTGATTTCTTGTCACTCATATTTAAATTTCATTATATGTATTACCATGAAGAATAATGATCAAATGCCCACACAGTATCCACAAATACACGACACTGTTAATGTTGATAAATTTAACGGTAGCCCGTATTCACGAAATACTACGGTAATTGTTCAAAAATGACGTAACGTTTCACCGACAAACGTAAAACTTCTAATATTAATGTCATATTCAGTTTATCATCACGCAACATTATTCTAACATAAAACGTTGTTAGGCTGAATGTTTGGCTGAATGTTTTCACTGTAAGGGTTTCGCAATCGATTTAAGTTCATACCTGTTTCCTGGCTTTGCAAAGAACAACAAATTGAAAGTTTGAACATTTATGTAACATCGCAGTTCATGAACCATAACCGTCCACTCGAAAACACATAGCTGTATGCATCAGTACACAAACAAAAGTACGCAACTGTTTGCAAGTAAAATACTCCAAAACGTGAAATATTGAAATACGTGAAAACATTGAGATACTCGAAAACATTGAGGACCAACGCAGTTCCAAACTTAACGCAGACAAACATTCGACTTCCCCTAAGGGACGCAACTTGCATACGCAGTTCCAAACTTAACGCAGACAAACATTCGACTTCCCCTAAGGGACGCAACTTGCATACGTTTACCATATATAACCATACAGTTACACTCCCCACCAAATTAGAATAATTTTTCAAATAGTTCTAAAAGTCATAAACATTGTTCAAATCACTTATGTCCCTTTTGCCTGAAATAAAATACCTTCATAACAATAACAATCAAATGTCACTTTGTTTCGAAACCAAATAATGTTCACACAGTTTGCACAATACGTGAAAACATTGAGATACTCAAAAACATTGAGGGCCAATGCAGTTCCAAACTTAATGCAGACAAACATTAGACTTCCCCTAAGGGACGCAACTCGCATACGTTTACCGTATATAACCATACAGTTACATGTAGAGTATATCTTTGAAAATCATTAAAATGTGGTTAATTTAAGGATTATTTTATTACCAAAAGCCAAATTTTATAAACATTAGCAATTGGCCAAATTGATATAAACAATGGAGATCTGTATGATTAAAAATCTTTTTAAACCAAATAAGTTCTTAAATTAGTTTTTTAACATCAGGCCACATTTTAATCAGTTGTTGATCATCCTTTTTTCTCCAAAAATGTTGGTAGGTTGAAGGATTTTTCTCCTGTTTTTTAAAAAACAACAATATGGCATACTCTGGCTTTCTTCAATAGTTCATGTGGGTAAAATTATTTTGAGATGCGATATTTGAAAAAAATTGCTATTTTTGAGAAATTTCTACAATGACCATAGTTCTTGAAGGGTGACATTTGTCATGGCAGTAGGTCACATCTAAAAAATACTTGGTTAAAAAAGCTCACCAAACATTTTTTTAATATGGCCTTAAGGAATGTTAAGTGCACCATATAAGTATAACCACAGAAGTTATTGGACATTATTTATTAAGTTTGTTATTATCGTTGTTATAGTAACAGTTTTTGTTGTTTTAGTAGTTGTTGTTAGTGATGTTCCAGTGATTGAGTATAATCGAAACATTGGTCGGTTGAGCTCTGCTGATGTGATGATCAATTATAAAATCCATAACCGATTGTTGTGAAACATGTTAACTGTAATTGTTCCTCCAGTTTAGTTGTTGATATTGATGTAAATATGTTGGAGCTGGCATTCAATTTTATGTATACAAAAAGAAAAAAAGAAATTTAATAGTTATTAAAGGTAAAATTAATGATTTATCAGGTCTATTCTGGTGAACATGACAGTAGGTGCATGGTCCTTTGTATGTTCATATTATTCTATAGTCCTTCACATATGGAATGCCTTTATTCATACTATGAAATTTACTACAAGCTATTTATTTCTGAGTCGATTGTTTTCTAAATTGCACACAAAAAGAGTATATTTTTTTATTATTTCCAAAACACTTTTACTTTTCTTCTTACAAAACTAAAATTATTTACAAAAAACAATTTGGTAGGAAGATGTGATGGACTATAATGATTGTGTAATCGAAAGTTGATGGTTGGTGCAAACTGATTGTAACTTATGATCAGTAATGGAATTACAACCGATTTCCAGCACTGGTTGTTATCAATTCTTGACGTAACCACTTATTATAACAATGGATGTCTGACCCTCCTGCCTTGGGGGTAGTGGGGGTCGATGTGCTGGGATTGTTTGTTTGTTTTGTTTTTTCTTGTTGTTGTGAAGGTTTTTTTTCTTTCTTTATTATTATTATTTTATTTTTAATTTTTTAAATTATTAATATTATTTTAAATATATGTAAGCGATTGATATTTGCCATGGTCTGCTGCCTTCTGCTGGGGGGTGGGGGGGGGTGGAGGTTGCTTGGGAATGGGGGATTGGAGACAGGTTAACTGGGCCGGTAAAGCATAGGGTGTTTTGGCAAGTTAGGATTTGTAATAGGTTGCCACGGCTTCATTCCTTCCCTCCCCTTATCACTGATGTGGACCCATCTGTACGGGGTGGGTGACGTTCTATGCGCCAAGATCAAATACATATCTCTGCAGTCTAGCTGAGTATGAAGATCACACCTTTTTATTTGCTATTATAAGTTATTATGGAGTTTCTTGGATAACACTTTTAGAATTGGCTTCGAATCTTTATGGGTTATCCAAGTTTCTATTTTGTACTTTTGTACACCCCACACAAAATGGCACAATTTACCTTTAAATACCTTTTTGTCTTGCCTATCTAAATTATTAACAATTGTTGTTTGTTTGGGTTTTGTATTCTATTTATTTTGTTATACATGTGTGTGTGTGTGTGTGTGTGTGTGTGTGTGTGTGTGTGTGTATACATTTTGTTATCTATCAATTAGCCAATACCAAATGGAAACTAAAATCCATAGCTCGAAATCCCCCTCCCGTCCCTGTAATAGATAGAACTCTCTGGTGATGTCAGAGGTTGTGCCCATGACAGGCATGCTTGAACAGTTCTCTGATGGAAGCATGCCAAAAATTACCCACACCCACACCACCCACAATGGAAGTCTATTCTTTAGAAGACCATATTCTTCTTGTGCACACCAGCATTGATTTTGGCAACAAACATGCATTTTCATTGCATAATTTGTTCTTTGCAACAGCACCAATACTTACTGATAACATACTGATAAGAGCATAAATGGTAATTACCGATTAAAACCATAGTTTCTGTAATAAGGGGATACATCAGTAGTTATGGCTGAATGCCCAGATCTGTGGCAAAAGTTGAGCATAGCATTAACAACAGTCTTATGTTTGCTTTTTTATACAACATCAATGTCTGTGACAAATGGACCCATCATTAGTCATGCTTGGTTGCACGTGTCTTGTTATACCATGGAATTAATTTTATGGAACTATTACTTGGAGTGTGTGGATGCAATAAAATATATCCCATATTGAATGGGTCAAGTTTATTTACATATAACCTATCCGTACCAGTTACGTCTTATTTCTATTATATATACATGTATTCAAAATAATGTACAGTAAGGTAAATACAAATTTTAAATGTAGATACTAATAAATGCCAAGCATTTGGATTCACAATTTAATACCACATACTGCAGAATATACAGTCAAACCTGTGGTAAACAGCCACCAAATGAGCATCAAAAGATTGGGCACTTTGTATCAATTAATAAATACATGTAATTTATTTCCATATATTAATCCTACAGACATGAAGTATAATATCAAACAGCAAGAAAAAGAAGACATGTATATTATCATATTAGATGATTGGGGAGAATGGAGGGATGGTCTTTAAAGACAGGTGGTCTCTTGAGCAGGTTTGACTGTCCTAGAATACCACTGTAAAACGAGATAATTGTTCCCTTGGACTTGCAGGGAACAACGTTGGCTGATAGCATTAGAAGAGTTGACCAAGGGCAAGGGCCCGGCTTTTATGAGCATGGTTATAAACTGTGACAGCAAAAAGCTGTACTATCTACTGCATGGTTATAAACTGTGACAGCAAAAAGCTGTACTATCTACTGCATGGTTATGACAATTCCGCCGTTTCGCAGCCATAATACCAAAATTGCTTAATGTCTCAACTGGGATGGCGCAAGCCAGACTATATTTAGCTGCAGTAGGTAACCCCGGGATTTCCCTGTACATCTGATGCATACTTCCGCTTTGTTTCCACCATCGCCTAAGCACTGGCATAGCCAGAATATTTTTTATTGGGGTGGCGGTGACTACACGGCCCACTAGAGTAGCCAGAGGGAGGGCCATGACCTCTCCCTCACACCTCTCCCTCTTCCCTACCTTCTATATTCTTCCATACCACGACTCGCAGACAGTGTTGTTGGCCCATCTGCAATGTGAGTGCCCCTCAATACAAAATCCCTCAAACAAAACCCCACCCTAGTAAATTCTGTTTCAAATGTTAAGACATATATATATATATTATATTTGTTATATGGTGGAAAGAAAAAAGATGTGATCGAGAGGCTGTGTTCCCCTCACCCATCTGGCTATGCCAATGTGACTGGGATGCTTCCCCCATCTCAACCAGTGCTCCACGACTAGTATATAACTTAAAGAGATAAGAAAATGTTTTGGCCCAGTAGGGATCATGTACATTGTTTTAGCGGTACTCTCCGAATGCTTGTTATTTTGTGTCCTGTGCTGTACCCCCAGGAGCTGTGTATCTGTGTACGGAGGATGTGTTTCCCAATAAGAGACTGTACCAGCTGATCCATCACTTCTCCAACAAGTGGGCGTCGCTCCTACAGGAACACGGCCGTCTCGGAGACAAGATCTTCGTGGAACACGTCGCTGATCTGGTTAGTTGGAAATGAAAGGAATGTTTGTTTAAAAACACCTCAGCACGTTTTAAAGTGCTGCTGTTTGGTGTCAAACATATACAGATATCGACATGAAAAACATTGAGGGGAGTGAATAATTGTTCCCCAAACTTTGATTATTACCATATTGATAGCATATAAAGTTAAAGTTTGTATTGACACTACTAGAGCACATGGTTTTATTAATCATTGGCTATTGGATGTCAAACATTTGGTAATTTGACATACAGTCTTAGACTGAAAACATGCTACATTTTTCCATTAGTAACAAGAGATATTTTATTAGCACCATCCCACAAACAGGATAGCACATACTGTGGCCTTTGATATACCAAAAAATTTAAGAGAAAAAAAAAAGCTGCATCACAGCATCAATTCTGGAACTTTGGTCTGACCAGATACCAATTTTTTTTTTTTTTTTTTTTTTTTTTTTTTTTTGCCTAACCTATATTGCCATCCATCCTAATGCTACACATATAGGAAACATTTTTAAAGCATGACTTTAGCATTTAAAAAAAAAGAAATGTTCTGGTTCTTTTTTTTTCTTTCAGGATGGTTTGCAGTTCTGTATTCACAAGAAGTTCCCAGTGTTGCTAGCCAAGGGTGTGGTCCAACTGATAGTGATTGATTCTGTGGCTGCTCTTTTCCGCTGTGAGTTCGACACGGGTCACATGATTCAACGAGCTAAACACCTTAGTTCCTTTGCAGCACAACTACACAGACTGGGCTACCAGTACAACATTCCAATCATCTGTGTTAATCAGGTAGGTAGTACATAAAGAATTTGGCTTCTGTGTTTTTTCTAAATGGGCCTTGGCGGTAAGGTGGTTATGGTCCATGGATTTAAAGTGACAGACTCTATTTTTTTTTAAGTACTATGACATATTTTTCACTATTAGAGCCGTTTTTGACAACTGAAATTGGACATTACTTAAATTTTATTGTTTAGAATATCCATTTCATTATATATGAAATGTTTATGGCCGTCTGGTGATTGTAATGCACATACCTCTGAAAAGTAAAGCTTATGGAGACGAGCTGTCCATGGAAATACACCTTAGTTCCTTTGCAGCACAACTACACAGACTGGGCTACCAGTACAACATTCCAATCATCTGTGTTAATCAGGTAGGTAGTACATAAAGAATTTGGCTTCTGTGTTTTTTCTAAATGGGCCTTGGCGGTAAGGTGGTATTTCTAAATGGGCCTTGGAACTAAGAGGGTATTTCCCTGTTTCAATGTCACAAACTCTTCTATTGCAACTTTATCCAGGTGTTTTACAGGTTTGTAAATTAACCAAACTTCGTGTCTATTTTCACATGTTTACGCTGGGGCCTGTGAGTTCAAAACTGGTAGGTGCTGGCTTCATCTGGCCATCAGCTCCAAACCAAAGTGAGAACACAAATTAGAGGTTGACTCTAACACAGTGAGGGGCGGGACATAGCCCAGTGGTAAAGAGCTCGCTCAATGCACGGTCGGTTTGGGATCGATCCCTGTCGGTGGGCCCATGGGGCTATTTCTCGTTCCAGCCAGTACATCACAACTGGTATATCAAAGGCCATGGTATGTGTTATCCTGTCTGTGGGAAAGTGCATATAAAAGATCCCTTTCTGCATTAGAAAACATGTAGCGGGTTTCTTCTGATGACTAAGAGTCATAATTACCAAATGTTTGACATCCAATAGCTGATGATTAATTAATCAATGTGCTCTAGTGATGTCGTTAAACAAAACTTTTTTTTTTTTCTAACCCAGAGTTAGTACACCGGTTAAAGACAGTCACAACTGAATATGAGTTGATGTCCTTTCTTCTTTCTGTAGCTGTAAAACACCTTATTGTAGCAACAGAATGTTTATGTTATAAATAATAAATTAAAATCACATCATTAATTATACATTGTCACAAATCACACAAAAATTATAACATATATTATTTTTGTTAATTAATGTAATAGTGTATGAATGGTTACATTCTACCATTTTACTCATTTTGATATTTCAGGTCTCTGCCAATATGTCATGTACTTCTAACACAGGTAGAGTAAGCAGGCATATTCCATCTCTGGGATTAACGTGGGCCAATCAAGTGACGTCACGATTCATGCTGTCACGCACAGATCAGCAACTCACTGGCCCAAATGATACAGAGAGTGTTGTACGACTGTGCGAAGTGATGTTTGCACCAAATCTGCCTCGTGTGACATTTCCATTTGTTGTAGACCAGCAGGGAGTGAAGGGAGTAGGCTAGAAGAGAAGTGCCTGTGGAGGGTTGAGGGAATAGAACTGAAGGGAATCTATGGAGTAGATAAGCAGGGGTTACGAGAGTAGGGGTTAAGAGAGTAGGCCAGCAGTGAGTCCAGGAATTTGACCAGTGTAAGATCTAGTGAGTAAACCAGTGGGTGTGGTCAAGATAATAGTCTATTGCTAGTATTGGGGAGTTGAGATAGTAGGCTAGTGGGGATTTTGTCAAGGGAGTAAGCCAATGGGGTGGGTTAGTGGAATAGACCATTGGGGAGTCACAAACGTAGCCAGTAGGGTAGACAATGTCATGGGAATAGATCAGCGAGGAGTCAAGAGTGATGATTTGAGGGAATAAGCTAGTAAGGAACCATGGAAGTAGGTAAATGGGGAGCCATAGGAGAAGACCATTTGATAGTCGAGAGAGTAGACTAGTGGCCAATAAAGGGAGTATTCAATAGGGTTAAGGTGGTGGACATATCAGGAGTCAAAGGGTGTGGGTGAGTGGGGAGTCATGAAAGTAGACATGTCTGCAGCTGTACAGTGAGGAGATGAAGTAAAACAGTAGGATGTCAGGATTGTAGACCTGTGGGCAAGTAGATCATTGGGAGGCTGGGGGAAGTACACCATCATTGGGGAGTGGAGTGAGAAGACCATTGGGGAGTGGAGAAGTAGACAAGTAGGAAGTGAAGTGAATAGACACACAAGTTGGGAGTCAGGTGAGAAGGAAGTAGGCCAGTGGGGGTGGGGAATTAAGTGAGTAAACCAGTGGGTAGTTGAGGCAGTAGGCCAGTGGGGGTGGGGAATTAAGTGAGTAAACCAGTGGGGAGTTGAGGCAGTGGGAGTGGGGAATTAAGTGAGTAAAACGGTGGGAAGTTGAGTAAGTAGGCCAGTGAGGGTGGGGAATTAAGTGAGTAAAACAGTGGGAAGTTGAGGCAGTGGGGGTGGGGAATTAAGTGAGTAAAACAGTGGGAAGTTGAGGCAGTGGAGGTGGGGAATTAAGTGAGTAAAATGGTGGGGAGTTGAGTAAGTAGGCCAGTGAGGGTGGGGAATCAAGTGAGTAAACCAATGGGGAGTTGAGTAAGTAGGCCAGTGGGGGTGGGGAATTAAGTGAGTAAAACGGTGTTGAGTTAAGTAAGTAGGCCAGTGAGGGTGGGGGAATCAAGTGAGTAAACCAGTGGGGAGTCGAGGCAGTAGACCAGTGGGTGTGGGGAATTAAGTGAGTAAACCAATGGGGAGTTGAGTAAGTAGACCAGTGGGGGTGGGGAATTAAGTGAGTAGACCAGAAAGTAGACCAGTGAGGGTGGGGAATCAAGTGAGTAGACCAGTGGGGAGTTGAGCAAGTAGACCAGTGAGGGTGGGGAATCAAGTGAGTAGACCAATGGGGAGTTGAGTAAGTAGGCCAGTGAGGGTGGGGAATCAAATGTTTTTAGAACTTGTAATTTGTTATTTCTCTGGCTGTGTATAAAAAGACAATTTTTGTATGTAATGACCTAAATACATAAGGGGGGGGGGGGGGCGGCATGTGCCCCCCACTTTTCAGATATTTTGCTTTGTATTTGCTTTATAATAGTGTAAAAGTGTGTAAATATAAAAGTGTGCCCCCCACTTTTTGGCACCTTCCTACACCACTGTGTTCCTTTAATCAGTCATCATAATCGGCCGATAGAAAGAGTGGTTGCAGGATAAAAAAACATTAATTAATTCATGTACATGATAAGAATCTCACAAAAATGTCTACGTTATTAAATTATGTGTTTTGTGAAATAAAACGTTATTCTAACATCACTGAAATGTGTTGTCCATTTTTGTTCACTGTCTTTGGTTTGAAAGGAATATATAATATACAGTATGTTTGAAATCAACTTAAAATTCATATAAAAACATTAAGTTTTAAACCAAAACAAACTCCTAACATATTTTGAACAAAAAATTCAGTGTAAATAAAAAAGTTTCTTTACAAATTACCATCAAATTATATAGGTTAAATCTCCTTTTCTGATACAGATCTGAAAGCAACTACTGGAACAGCCAAAGTAAAGCACAGTTCTGCCTTTGCATTATCAATTACTAGTAACAATACATCATGTGAAACTGCATACCTTGGCTGTTCCAGCATTTTGTCTTCACCCCTGTATAACTGGATTTAATCTATACAATTTGATGGTAATTTGTTAAGAAACATTTTTGCTATTAACAAACATTTTTTTTTACCATTTGTTATGACAGCTGGTATGGGTTTAAAAATTAATATGTTTTGAAGCATTATTTAGTTTATATATGTTAAAGTGACAAGCCCAAGTTTTTAAACACGACAACGTGAAATTAGGCATTACTTGCATTTTGTTGTTTAGATTATCCATTTCCATCCATTCAAAGTGTTTCTCCTTATCCTGGCAATTGTGATACTGTAACAGAAAAATTGACCTCCACTGAGGGGATTCAAACCACAAACTTTCAGTCTGAGAGTCCAGCATTCTACCAACTGAGCTAATAGGGAAATTCCCATTAGCTACTTCCATTAGGACCACTTTATCCAAACATTACTACATACTCTCCCCTCAGTGAAGCTACGTCCCGGAGCTGTGGGCCACGGGCAGTAGAACTGTTACGGGTCCTAACTGTGTTATAATTGTGTTAAAAACACACCCATTCCCTTCGTAGGATAGAAATGTAACATAAAAATCGACTTCCACTGAGGAGATTAGAACCACAGACTCAGTACGAGAGTCTAGTACTCTACGAACTAAGCTAATAGGGAAATTCCCACTAGCTACTGCCAGTAGGATTACTTTATCCAAACACTATTACAATAACACAAAATTAACTTTATATGATTCTAAAAACATGTACCTCTGAGAAGTAATGGTTATGAAGACAATCTCTAGTCTTATTTTAGAGGGTATTTCCCCGATTCAACATGGCACTTGTTTCACTCTATTGTAACTTTATCCAGTTGTGTTTAATACAGAAACCTATCTGATCGTAATAACACCTCGCCACATTTTAGTAATTACACTATAGCTATTAATGTGTATGTGTGTGTATGAGGCTATTTCTGGTTCCAGCCAGTGCACCACGACTGGTATATCAAAGGCTGTGGTATGTACTACCCTGTCTGTGGGATGGTGCATATAAAAGATCCCTTGCTGCTACCGGTAATTGAAAAAAAGAGTAGCCTATGAAGTGGCGACAGCGGATTTTCTCTCTCAATATATGTGTGGTCCTTAACCATATGTCCGATGCCATATAACTGTAAATAAAATGTGTTGAGTGCGTCGATAAATAAAATATTTCCTTCTGTGTTTGAATAATTTATAAAAATTATGTATTAAAATGTTAATTATTTGGAATGAACAATATTGCATATAGCAGTAATATACAAGTCGCCCCCTCCCCCCCCCCCCCAATAAAAATCCGGAAAGCATAGAAACTTAAAGAAAATTATCTTCTTGTCTGTTTAAGGAATTTTAGACTATTAATTACTCAGTTGCCCCCCCCCCCCCCCCCCCCCCCCCCCCAACAAAAAATCCTAGCTACGGTCCTGGTCTGTGACGCGTAAATTAGCTACAAGTGCAATGGCTGTAAATATCTTAGTAAAAAAAAAAAGAGTTAAAATTTGCTTAAAACCGGGGTTTTGATGATATGTAAGAAATATAATAATACACTAGTGTTCATTAGATACCATTTATCTCAGCTCATTGTTTAAAAACGTTTCAAACTCGCTTTTGCTCATTAGATAGATTTTAAAACAACTCATTGTGAGATAAATGGTATCTAACGGCTACTCATGTATTATTCTCTATATATTATTACTACATAAAACAATTTCCTTAAAAACAAATTTGGCTTACATTTCTTTCCTTTCCTTGATATCTGAACTACTGTGGGGTTTATTACCGCTTTACACAGGTGTATTTAGCCGAATCACAGTATAGGTATCTATGTTCCAGGCAGGTGTTAGTCAGGGCAGCCTCTGTTCTGTTTAATTCCAATCTTGTTCAAACAGTTTAACACTGCGTTGATCTCCTCAAAACTCTGAACAACTGCTTGAACTTAAAGCATTCTGTTTGTTCACGCCCTCCCACCGTGTCATTGTAAATTTACAAGTTGGTTAAAACCATCTACCTGCTAGTGTGTTACTGGGGTTTTTTTGGTGTCCATTTAAATAACCAAACGTGTTCTAATCAGCCACAAAAGAGAACTGTGATCAAGGTTTCTGAATACGGGTCATTTTATATTACATGAGTTTGGAAAATAGTGAGGTGATACTTTAACACTGGTTTGCTGTCACAGGAGCAGATCTTCGAAGTGGTTCCGGAGGTGTGCACTTCCTCGTCAAACTTGAAAGAGTCCCCAAAATCCTATTTCTAGTGGATGAACAAAATTAATTTTTTGTTAGAGAAATGTAATATCTTGAATGGCTGGATGTTTCTGGAAAAACTGTTTGGAATACTATAATTGCCCTACTTTGAATTCATACCTCCTCCCTAGGCAAATCTTGCCCTTCACATGTATAAACATGTTGAAGCTTTTTTAAGTTTAAAAAAATATATGGGTTGCTGGTTACTAGTAGTTTCTTTACAATTCATAATACATTAAGAAAAATTAGGTGCAAGTGCAAGAAATTGTGCAGGTGGAGTACGGTCTGTAAAGAGTGAAATTTGGATCATGCTCCCTGCAAAAAATTGATTTTTTTTTTTTTTTTTAATTCTCAGAGGTTTGACACACGCCCTCCCTCCATGCCTGTAAATATTAAAATTTTCTATCCAACTGGCAATGAAATTACCAAATTATATATATATTATTACATTATTTTCTTACACACCCGTTGGTTACACATGTACGTGTGTTAACATTTTCAAGACATACGACTGGCTGCTCCTAGGTGATGACCAGGTCACCACTGCCATACATCCAATAAAAATCTACACGATGGAAATCGATTACATTGTGACATATAGTTAACCTGACAATTATGGGTCTGTGATGCGTAAGTTGAAAAAGATGTTAAAATTTGCTTAAAACCTGGTTTTTGAGGATATGAATAAATAAAATAATACATTCGTCTCTGTTTAGATACTACTTGTCTCACAACTCATTTAAAAACGTCTCAAACTCGCTTTCGTTCATTAGATACATTTTAAAACAACTGTATCAAATGGCCACTCATATTATTCTCTATTTAAAGGGACATACCCTAGTTTTTAAACACTAACGTATAGTTTTGACTATTGTAGCCGTTTTTGATAACTTAAATAATATTTTACTTAGATTTTATTGTTTAGATTATTAAGTTTCGTACATTCGAAGTGTTTTTGGTCATCCTGGTGTTTTTAATATCACAAAAGGCATTTCTCATATTTTTAAAAACGTACGTGCGCCTGAGAAGTAACAGTTATGGAGTAGAGTTTTAGTCTGTTTTTAGAGGGTATTTCACCATTTCAAAGTCACAGACTCATGTTTCACTCAATTGTAACTTTATCCAAATGTGTTACAGGTTTGTAGATTAACTAAACTTAGTGTTAATTTTCACGGATTGAAACTAGGGTCTGTCCCTTTAAACAGGTTTTTTCTTTCAACAAACGAACATAGTGTAATTTTAAAATTTCAGTACAATCTTAACTACTTAACTGAAAAGCATTGAACAAGATAACTGACTGTTGACAGTTGTTTATACTAGTACTTATTTTAATGCTTATATCCAATTAAGTGTCAAGCACGCTGTCCTGGGCACACACCTCGACTATCTAGGCTGTTTGTCCAGGTCAGTGGGTTAGTTGTTTGTGATCAGTGATAGAGAAGTCGGTGTAGTGGCCTTACAACTACCCAATGAGTCGTTCCAGCCAATGCACCACGACTGGCATATCAGATGTGGTATGTGCTACCTTGTCTGTGGAATGGTCCAAGTCCAATATTTTTAACATGCTCATATACTACTAAGTTCCAAGCATGTTCTGTGTTCCGTCTCTGGATGGCCAGTGGCCCGACCCGGTACAGAATGTGGAATGATGCATAAAATAAAACAAAATCCCTTCCTACAAGCATATGTATCCAGTTATTCTCATTTAGTGAATTTTTAGGCCATGTAGAGGTTTCAATAAACACATCGAAAGATGGTCAATAATTTTATATTTGGTTTATTCAGGGGTTAGCGCGAACGCAGACCCCCACACTAAAAAATTACGTACTCGAGTCGCCCACATTTGGGGCGATCGCAGGGGTCAGCCCAACCGGAGTGCAATGGAAAGGCCTCGCCCTGGGAGGACCACCTTGCGGATCATGGTAACCTCCCGTACCAGGTAAGTATGATATTTTATTTCCATTTGTCATTTATGTACATATTTTTCATTATTGTAAAATGGTGTTTCTTTACAGATTATAATATTATTATAAATTAAATGTTTAATTTAAACATTTTCTTAAAGAAACGATTTTCCTAATTATTAGGTAACATATATGTTTTGTAATTATATAAATATTTTGTTATGAATAAAAGTCACTCGTAAAGCTTTACAGATAAAGTGATCACGACTCACTGTAATTGTGATCAGGTAATGTTCGCCATGCTGGTGTAAATCTACTAGCCAGACTGATACTCGGAATAAAAACCGACTCGACAAATAAAATGTCTTATGTGCGACAGTCGTCGTCAGGTTCGAATCTCGTTTTAGGCAATAGGCATATTTCACATAAATAATTATTTAATAACAGTTTTAAGTTATGCATTTTATTTTTAACCACGAGGTTTTTTGTTAGTTTTTTTCCACCGAAGGTTAGCATTAACAAAATCTCAACAAACTGAGTAACCGTGTCACGTACGGTTTTTCTTTTTCTTTTTGGGGTTAAATTGAAGCACACCTGAACATACCGTGTATCCCATTTGTTAACAGGAATTTTTTGTGTGTGTGGCTGCAGCAGAATATTCAGTTTCTAAAAACTGACATTGCTTATTTGCTTCTAACATTTTAATTACTTTATTCCACAGAAAGAATATATCAAATACAATTCTCAAAGCATTTAATCTGAAATCAGAACCAGAACCAAGTTTTAGCTGCACGCAAGGTTTGATGATCCAATATGATATGTCCATACCATAATACGACCGGCATATAAAAATGTACATTTTTGTCCTCAAGTTGGGGGAGGGTGTATGTGTGTCAGCTAGTGTCATCTGGACCCCTGCTTCCAACACATAGATGCTAGTGGGAGGAGGGTGCGGAAATGACCAATTATTTCTTTTCATTATTATTATTTTTATTGTCACCATTTATGTTATGCTTGATAGTCTACAGCCCTGGTGAAGCCCGATACAACGAAACGGTTTAAACAATATTTATTTCACAAAAGAAATGGATTGGCAAACAGGCCATTGGCCTATATTAATGCTTCTCCACTCATACTTTGTTACATACAATTTATAATATACACATGTATTAATTGACATGTTCTTTAGAGAATTAAAAACAATTACATAATTTGCACCCAATCATAAAAAACCCAAGTCTAAAAGACCATGAAATTAGTATACTTGTCCATGCGTACACATACCCACGTACATAAATTATATACCCGATTTCCTAAGATTAACTTACATCAGTTATTCTTGCCAGGGGGGCGAGACGTAGCCCAATGGTAAAGCGTTCGCTTGATGTGCGGTCGGTCTGGGATCGATCCCTGTCGGTGAACCCATTGGGCTATTTCTCGCTCCAGCCAGTGCACCACGACTGGTATATCAAAGGCCGTGGTATGTGCTATCCTGTCTGTGGGATGGTGCATATAAAAGATCCCTTGCTGCTAATCGAAAAGAGTAGCCCATGAAGTGGCGACAGCGGGTTTCCTCTCTTAATATATGTGTGGTCCTTAACCATATGTCCGACGCCATATAACCGTAAATAAAATGTGTTGAGTGCGTCGTTAAATAAAACATTTCCTTTCCTTTGATTCTTGTCCACCGCCAACATTACAGCAGCCAAACCTGCATGTGACAATATGCTGTAGGATAAATGGTTTTAAGAAATTAAAACGTGAAGCGTTTTGACAATTCGAAAAAGTTAAAAATAGATTCTGCCCTACATAAATTAACGTCCAGAGGGTAATCATTATTACGATATAGCACTGTATGGAGATAAAAACCACCATTATGAAAATACATTGCTGACGAATTTTATCATACAGAAAAAAAGAAATGTTTTTTTTAACGACGCACTCAACACATTTTTAATTACGGTTATATGGCGTCACACATATGGTTAAGGACCACACAGATATTGAGAGAGGAAACCTGCTGTCGCCACTTCATTTTATCATACAGAGGACAGACAAATAGGAAATGTAAAAACAACCATTATAAAAATACATTGCTGACGAATTTTATCATACAGAGAACAGACTTGTAAATAGGAAATGTAATGAAACGGCATTCTTCCCCCCAAAAATACTAAAACAAATTAATACTTTGGTGCAGTCTGCGGGTATTTTAATAGACTTTACACATGGACATAGATTTATTTATTATAATTATTTTAAATGCAACAACAGCAGTAATTATATATTAAAGGGACATTCCTGAGTTTGCTGCAATTTTAAAGATGTTATTGACTAACAGACTTTATAACGATTGTAATGACATATCAACTATATTTTACTGCATAAAATATTAGTGGCTGCATATTAAATGTGTTTTTGATCGTTTTAATATTTATACTAGGCTAAATTTATTTTATTTCCTAAAATTTCATTTTTTCGTACGTACGAAATTATTTGTAGACACCATGGGCGGATCCAGGAAATATTTTTAGGGGGGGGGGGACCAAAAAAGAAGGGCACATTGACTCGTCAAAAGGGCACCTTACTACAAGTTTTGATATTTACAATTAATATGAATTCCTACAGTTCTACGTCATAATATACTAGCAATAATGAAGTAAATTGGCGTCACTCGCGTTAGAACCTCAATGGGGCCCCATTGAGACTCAATAACACAGACACATATCTGCAAGCTTGCGCATGTACACGAAAATCTTGATTTCATTTATCTACAATATAATTATTGTTTACTTAAAAAAAAAAAATTCTACAAACAAAAAGGGCACTTGGACATTTTGAGGGCACTTGAACAATTTTTTGGGGGGACGCGTCCCCCTGGTCCCCCCCCCCTTGGATCCGCCCATGGACACAATCCATTTTGGGCTTCTTACACATATTAAGACGACCAGAAACACATTGAATATACAGACAGTGATATTCTAACAAGAAAATATATTTAATATGTAAGTTTAATCATAGAAATATTTTATTAGTCGGAAACATCTTACAATGCAGCAAACTCAGGAATGTCCCTTTAAGTATACGGTCGTCTGTACACCATCTATATATCCGCAAGGCTCAATGGGTAGGTGTAAACCACTTGCACCGACCAGTGATCCATAACTGTTTCAACAAAGGCCATGGTTTGTGCTATCCTGCCTGTGGGAAGCGCAAATAAAAGATCCCTTGCTGCCTGTCGTAAAAGAGTAGCCTATGTGGCGACAGCGGGTTTCCTCTAAAAAAAATCGGTGTGGTACTTAACCATATGTCTGACGCCATATAACCGTAAATAAAATGTGTTGAGTGCGTCGTTAAATAAAACACTTCTTTCTTTCCATCTATATAAAACGGCAATTCTTATGCGTGCGTGTAGGGGTTAGTGTTATGCAGTTGCCTGTGCTCCATAATGACAAGCCAGGACATGTGATTGTCTTAGTTTACTGTTTTTATGTATTTACTGTTAGCAGCAGCGATAGTCTCCTATCCGAACAATCGTCTTTCTTATAAATGTTCATCCATGGGTGACTACTAGTATTAAAAGTGTTGGTATATTTTATGGTGGGCGTCAACCAGTGCACTCGAGCCTCTGATACGCTTCTTGCGTCTTTGGATATATCAACTAGCACGTAGCGTGTTAAAACAGATAAAAACGAATTTATAAATGAAACCTCGGCTAAAATTTAACATTAGTTTAATTGATGTTACAACTTGATGATGCTTCGCAGCTGTTCTAACCCCGATGATGTCATTTCCGAAGCCAACCAATAAAATAGTACCTTGCTGACCTCAATGCGCAGGACTGACAAGCCTGGCGTGGAAGGAAAAGTCAGCCATTTTCTTTCATAAAATTTCGGAAGTGTTTACAAAATTACAAAAACTAGAGATGTGTCGGAGAAGGGTATTATTACCTTGATGTCAAATAATGGCGGACATCCAAGGGAATATATCTGCCTCTGAATAGACATTGTATGGCCAGATCTGACAGGAACAGGGAGTATTAAACCAAGACGAGTAGTCTTCCTGTCAGGCGGTCACGGGTGTTTTTCCAGCCTTGGCGACCTGAGTTTCTTTTCATAGTCGTACATTGGAACACAATTTCCGACATGCTTAGCTGTTCATAATTCCTAATGTGTCATTTGTTATGCACAAGTCTCTAATGGAACAGTATATTTTACGGAATTTACTGCAATAAATTTATGACAATTACTAATTCAAAATGTCTGCCACTCGGGGGCCACTTCCACCGGTCCATGAATCGGTGACAGTTAGTAATCACGTAAGTGTTCATCTTATTCCCTTTTTACCCAGTCATGTTGTCTGCAAATGCATATTCTTCCAACCTCTCCATCTGTTGTAGAAAAACAATAGGTGAAGTTAATAAAATGCGATATTATACAAAGCAATTGGGGATATTTTTTCACTTGGGGGGGGGGAAAGTGTGTCAGTATAATTTTATTGGAGGTGTCAGGGTTTTTTGTTGGTAGTAATTTTGAATGTTGTGAAAATTCTGAGCAATGCATGTTAAATGTAAAAGAACACACACCTAAAACTAGTCGCATTATTTTTTCGGTTAATAGGATAAGATAAACTATCTCCACATTTGTTAATTACATAAACTTAATTAGTACCCACAATAGACACTCATATACTGATATATAGAAATAGAAATATTAATTTCTCACTCTGATATCACAATTTGGCAAACATGCACAATGACATGTTGTTTAGAGTTTGTATAGATTTATTACACCTCAGTTTTTGTTGTGTAATAAAGTAGTATTTTATTAATTACAGATTTTTAAAATAGAATAAATAGAACATTTTGTTATTCATTATCTCTGAAGGTGAATGAGAAGATCCAAAGTTACAGCATTACTCAAAACAGTATAAAAAGTGGTTTACATTGTTTCTTTATATATCCTCAAGTAACTGAACGGCCTATTAACAGGAAATTGGTTTATGTGCATTGTAATGTACGATTGATTTGATGAAATAATGTTTTATCTTGTTTTACTTTATTGTCAAAATCAACCGCGAAATGTTAATATCCATGCCATTTTCTTTTGTGAAGAGATTAAATGCATGTCATAGTCTAATGTTGATATTCTTCAGCTGCTCCCGTAAACCGATTTTTCAAGAGTAATGTTGCCCAAATTTTATGCAGTGAATCTGTGAACAAATGGGGCTCAATCATATACAGATTCCTTAAAAAAACAAGTCAAACATAAATAGACTGGTTTATGGGGTAGCCTGGTTCACGGTTTTTCATGATAAATATACCGTAAAGGGAATTATGTTAAATGGAAAAATTCACGCAGTAATTTTGAAATTATAATTTGAGTGAAAATTGAATTCCCTGCAAAAATAATTATCTTCAGTAGAGAAAGGATCACCAAGATCAATGACGTTAATTAGCCCAAATACTGTATTATCATTCAGGTACAGGACATAATTTTAATCACCAACTTTTCCTTACTCCAAATGAAAGAGCTAGACATGTTTCCCATAAGTTAACGGTCAATTGGTGAAAATAAAGAATGGCTTATTCAGAGTATGACAAATATTTTGAAAAGTCACTAGCCACAGGGCTAGTGGGTTTGTGAAAACCACTAGCCCACCAAGATAAAGCACTAGCCCAAATTCCTGATCAATTATAACTGGATTTTTATATAATTTTTGTAACATTACACATTTACGAGTATAATAGTAAAATAAAACAAACACTTAAATCATGTTGTAACTTTCAGTTTTTTGTCGTGTCGTACGTTTTGTCTTTTGTCAAGTGTGATCCATCGTCATTGTCCCGTTTTCATTTTTGCCCTCCCCCCGGGGAAAAATAATTGAGCAAACTCTTGGTTGGTATTTAAACACACTATCAAAATAATTAAATTTAAATGAGGGTACGACAGTGTGACACACAGTAATAGATGGTTCAGTGTATTTGGTAGTTGGTTATATATTTAGGGCCTACTATTTATGTCGCCAGGAACGGTGATGCCAAATACAGGGCATTATCCCGTGTCAGACCGATATCAAAAGAATATAACGGCAACATCTAATCCGTTGTTAATTGATAAACAAAAAAGGTATTATCTTGTATCGGCAGCTGTGGCGTATTATCCAAACCGCTACACGTAATAGGCCAAGCCGAGTCATTGCATATGCGGTTACCATTAAAGTAAATTGTGTTCCTGATTGCCGATAACCACATGTTAGCGAAGTGTTAAATTAGAAAACAATAGGTAAATAAAACAAACACTGAAATTCAAAGCATGGCTGGGGTTTACTTGATTGAGATTAACCTGTCGTCGCGATTGGTGATTTCCAAGTTCTTAGCCTAAAACATATGTGTGAGATTAACTACCACGTGACGTGTCTAACCAATCAAAACACGCATGTCATTAGACTTTATTTCCTGTGCCAAAAACTTGAAAGGGAAAGGTAAACAATGCATGCTGTAACTGTGACGATGTAGAGATAGCATGTTACTGCAGTTTGCAGACCTAGCTCAAGTGGATTATTATTATATACTGATTGCGTTGTTGATATTATTCGATGACAAGCGTCACAATCAAATTTATTAAACGAAATTTCAGCCGAGAGAAAAAGAAAGAAAGAAAAAAAAACACCCCACGATCGAGCGATGACAAGAGGAGGGGGGAAACCACTAGCCCACAGGAGCTAGTGGTTTTGCGTTTCTCACTAGCCACTAACTTAAAAACCACTAGCCACGGGCGTCGGGCTAGCGGATTTGTCGAACTCTGTTATTGCCAAGTATTGAAATTAATATAAAATGTGGATATGACAGGGGTCACAGTAAACATATAACAGTATGTATTCATAGTTTAATAGTCCAGACTGATCCATAATTATTCATTAACTGTACATTGTGCATCATTGGGAATGGGAATTCTATTAACGTGCCCCTATCCACAAGGTTCAGGCACGCCCACTACGGACTTAGCCTCTGACTTCGCCAGTGACTAACTCCGGAGCAGGGTGTGTGCATCATTTCACTATTTCTTTGGAAGGCCCTACATATATAATAGAGTAGGTCTGTCTATACATGCAATCAGTGTTCCTTGATTATGGACTAACTAGTGTGTGTAGTGTGGCTGTAGGAAACTGATCTTGGTTACTAGTTACAATGTGGATTATAGCAGAACTGGTGCACCTATATTATGAGGATTTTTCTTTTCACTGATGATGTCATCACAAATTTATTTCCCAGCGAAATTCTTGGTTTGAGACCTGTGCCAATTTTGAAATATTGGCGTGCAAAAATATTTTATTAAAAAAATTATATTGTGAAATAATTTTCATTTGCATGTTCTAGTGAGTGCACTAAGTACATAACTTGTTTTATTATCCTTTGCTTGAACAAGCATGATTTTTTTTTTGACCCCTGGAATCGCGGCCGAATGGATTGTAGTGAAAATTTACTGTTGTGCTCAAACTGTTGTGTGCACACACGCATCATCAGCTTAAAGTAGAAAACCTATAGGTGAATTCCGAATATATGTCCTAAGATTCTTGAATATATTATAAAACGATACTACGACAACAAAGCATTTTTTATAAAAAAAATTGCACAGAAAGTACTTAGTACTTTATTGTTTAATCTGATTAGTAACAAAATGTATAATTAATGCATAGTTTATTTATTAAAAAAACAGAAAAATAATTAAAATATTAATAATTTGTATATATAAATTATTTAATTACAGGAAACCTTGTAACTTTTTTTAAATGTTCTACTGATAAACAAAACAAAAATTATTTTCAAACTTGCAAATCTGTTTAAAACCAACTTGAAATTTTTTTCAAGGTTATAATACTATTAACAGCATGAAATGATGTACTGTTATGTTTTATATGTATATATAGACATGCTGCTCTCCAGCATGACATTTTAGTAAAGTTGTTTCATCAGGATTATTACAAATAAAACCTCGTGAAGGCTTTTGTAAAATGTTATGGAAGTGACTTAGAATCTACTTCCTGATGTAATACCGGATAGTGAATTATAAATACTTTCACCTGAGCGCTAGTCATTCAGTACATATATAAATTATTATATATTTTTTTACCTTTTACACGTGATGCTTTTCAAGCTACCTTAATATTTGTACCAATGGTTTATACCTACATACACCAGGCTATACGATTTCAAATTTTATGGGAAACACTATTTCCATTCTGTGCCTTGTGTTCATGGGAACCCATTGGAAACTGTTTTAAAAAAATAGTTATATATATATTATTTATGTTGAATAGTCATACTCGATATAATAATCATAGGAAATGAACACACATACACACATATCACATACATAATATATATAAACATGGATCCGGGACAGAAACATTAGTGTAGCTCTACTACTAGGGCTGCCACAGTTTGTTCACATCAGTGTAAAACATTAGAAAATTAATATTTGAAAACTTTTAAAATTGTAGTTGACATGACCACTATTAATATTTAATTTACAAGGTTATGAAATAGTATTTTGAATATGTTAATGTTTGTTTCAGGCTACTGATGATAATGCCAATCCTCGAATCCCAAGGAGCCGGACGGATGAGCCACACATTGGAAAGTATCGATTGATCAAAACCATTGGCAAAGGGAACTTTGCAAAAGTGAAGCTTGCAAAACATGTACCCACAAGCAGAGAGGTACTTTTAATGTTTTATTCCCAAGGTTACAAGTAATGACCAATAGTGAAAATTGTAGAAAAGGAAAATTAGTTCATAATTAATCTTTTGGCCACTTAAAATAACACAAGATAAGACGAATCATGTTTTATTGTAATGTTATTAATTATGTGTTGATTGTGAACAAAATCTTTGAAAATCCTAAAAAAAAAGTTTTAAAAGTGATGGAATTTATTTGATAACAAAGTGGATGAACTCTGTTATTTTATGAATGACATTTTGCAAGCATACAAAGAAAGTAGTACCATTTCCATGTTTAGTGTATGTGTCAACCTGAAACCTGTATAAATGGGGTATTTTAAATGGTGATATTTGTTTTCACTTAGATAAATGTTATCCATTTTGGGCCTCTGAATGTTTGTTTCATTCTCATTTTTAATTTAGGACATGGTTTAGATAATTGTAATTAGTAAAAAAAAAAAAATGTGTTAACTACCAAAACGAAATTAACTGGTTTATGTTAAGTTTTAATTTTGAGAAACCCAAACTATTTTGTAATGAAAATCTCATGGTCATTTTTATTGATCCTTGTAAACATTTTGTGATTTTAAGATGACAATATTTCCTTCAGATTGGTAATATTGATTGAAAGGTCAAATGAAGGTCATGTATGCTTTATTAATGACAAAATTCTTAGTGGATCTATTTTGTTAATGTTATGAAGCTTTTATTCAAGTGTTGTCAAATAGCTGGCAAAGTTCTTTAAATAGCTTGGTTTGAAATTTGTTTTTGGAATACAAATGTATATTAATTGTATTATTGTTCAAATTAATCTTAGTTAAATCTTTATTATGGCTACAGGGACCATTTTGTTTTCAAAATCTTGGATTAGTGATATGTCTAGTTAATTGAAAATTGATTAGCAACAACTGTTTAATGTTTTAAAATTGTGTATTGATCTCTAAAATAGCAAAGCTAATTGTGACGCTATACTAAACAACATGTTCCCTGGGCTAATTAAAATCCATGTTGGCTGATATTTTGGTTGCGGCTATTGTTGAGCTCTGTTATTTTGTAATCAATTGTTTTGGTTTCTTGATCTTTTTCTGAAAATAAGCTTGATTCTGTAAGCTGGTAGCCCTGTCATCTACCTTTGAAAAAAAGTGAAGGTCAAGCAGACTACATGTTTTTTTTTCTCTATTGCAGGTGGCTATAAAGATCATAGATAAAACACAGCTTAATCCATCAAGTCTTCAAAAGGTTAAAAAAAAATTGTTTTTGTTCATATTGATACATATATTGCCTAGAGCAAATAGTAATGCTTTTTATGTAAAACCAAGGATGTTCAGGGTTGTGCCTAGACAATTTTGAATGTCGGGCAAAATGTCATTGTTATTTATTTTTGTGTAAGGTGTTTACTGACAAAACATAAGTGCCAGTCAAAAAGCATAAATTTATTGACTTACTGATGGGAAATTGCATCTAGCATCGGCAGACATAGGCACATCTAGGATGTTGAATCTTTAAACATTTGTAATCTTAACAATATTAGATGTTATTTTATTTTGTACAAAAATAGTGAACATGTTCTTAAAAATCTCATTTTGCTGTGACATATTAAAATAAGTCAGTTCTGTATAAACTTAATGGACAAGATTTTCCCACAGTTCTTGATTTTAATACTATCCAAAAACAATTCAGGTGTTTCCTTTTCAAAAAAGCTCACAGTAATATTCAGTTTGATAAATCTGCTAGCCCAGGGCTAGTGTTTTTTAACATTGGACTAGTGACAAATGCAAATCCAGTAGCCCAATGGGCAAGTGGGCTTTTACTTTTACCCCCCCCCCCCCCCCAAAAAAAGAAGAGTATGTAATAACATTTCACGTAACTAGTTTTCTATAAAATGCAGTAAGAAGTCATCTCTACATTGTCAGTTACAACAATGCACATGATGCAGACATTGTCTTCTATGTTAATGCCTTGGTTACTTGTGATCAGGATATTGACAATTGGGGGGGGGGAATAATATAATTCCACAATAACAGCTCAGAGCTGGCTGGGCCTGTTTAATGCATGTAGTAGTTTGGATTATACCCTAAATAAACATGCCCAAATTGTGTACAAACATGCTGACATCAAAACCACTGAAATGTTATTATGGTTGTAAAGAGACCTTGCTGAACTTGGATCAGACAACAAACATTGCACAAATTAGTGAAATCTTGAGCCCTGCCTTTTTGCAGTATATAAACCTCACTCTATCGAAGATTCCTCAAACTGGAGACAGGAAAATGTTTTAAGTCTACTTCAGCATCAAGTGCCTGTTCATTGATCTACTTGCAACACAGTTGGTTCTTTTGTACTGAACATTTACCAATTCCTTCAAAATCACTATGACCTTTGGACAACAGTAAACCTGTTCACATTACCAGTGCACAACATCCAGATTATATTGCCAGTAAACCCCAGTGATGTTTGCAGTCTGAGTAACAGTATTTCGTCCATATTGAATATGATTTTCTTTGACAGCTTGAGTGTAAGTTGCTCAACATCGTGCAAATGATCTTGACTGACGACATTGATTTTTTTGGATTACGTCTGTTGTGCTACCCTTGATATGTAATCTTTTATGAGCTGATTTTGTTAAGTTGCATTGATCAGAATGCATTGGTTTGTCATCAGGAATTCCTTGTTTCAAACCCAAGACTTTCAGTGATCTGTAATTGACAATATGTCTGTGTTCTCGGATATGTGAAAATACCACTTAACAGAATGTACACAATGTTGTGCCTCCTTTTCTTATGGTGGGTGGGATGTAGTCCAGTGATCGATCCTCGTCGGTGGGCCTATTGGGCTATTTCTCATTCCAGCCAGTGCACCACAACTGGTATTTCAAAGGCCGTTGTATGTGCTATCCTGTCTGTGGGATGGTGCATATAAAAGATCCCTTGCTACTAATAGAAAAATGTAGCAACTTTCCTCTCTAACTTAAGGACTGAATGTTTGGCATCCAATAGCCGATGCAGTGTTCTCGTTGTGTGAAAATTAGAGGGCAGCACCACACCCTGCAAATACAATTTGAAAAAGACAAAAAAAGTGGGAAAGCTCTGTTACCATATATTGTAGTGTGTTGGTTGACTTTGTCTTAAGACATGCTCCTTATTTTATCTCTCAGTATTTGGTATAAAAAAGTTGATACGCAATACAAGCCGACTCATCTTTTAATAGAACCGGAGATGATGTTGGTCTGACATTCACAGGTAGTTCCGGTTTTGCTGAACCGATAGGAGTTTTAATATTATTTTAATAAAGATTTCAAGATACATGAAAAACAATAAAGATGTTTGTAAAGTGATTCTTAATGTGGATAAAAAAAAAAGAAGTTTTTTTTATAGGTGGTGTATATATTATTTTGGCACCCAAGATAAATGATTTTAATGATAAACATTACCACTTCCATTGTTATTATAAGTGGTGATATTCCCCCCCCCCCCCCCCCAAAAAAAAAACCCACCCCAAAAAAACAAAAACAAATTGTATAATATTTTATAAAGAATTTCTGAATAAACAGAATGACAGAAAGTAAAAATCATCAGTTACAACGAATTAAATCTGCAATTGAGGACAAAATATCAAATAAGCTATAACTTTTATTATGTGTATCAAATATACAAATGAATACAGGTATGGGACAAAAGAGAGCCTGTTAAAAATACTGTTAAATTAAATTACGTTACGGTAACTGTTGTAAGCTAATAAAGTTCTTCGTCAGTTACTTTTTTGTACACGCAACGCGGCTCTTTTGATGTCCAATGTGTGGACTGATCAATATTTTTTTGGTGTGGAATAAATTGCATAGGCTAGAGCCCAAATCACCAGGGTGAAACAGTTTTTGTTTGAGAAAACTTGATAGAGAGGAAGTTGTCTTCGCACCCCTTTTCTGAAGGAAAAGTTTGCCTTGGTGCCTGTCCCAACTTGATGCCCTAAATTTTGTTATTAAAGCAAATGCACTACAAGCTGTGCCCACCTACAAAAAAATTAAAATACAATAAACAAACAACATTTGACACTTGCTTTTTGTCATTTCATGATGTTTTAAGCCAACAATTAATAATAAGTTTGCCATCCAGAAGTTGATGAAGTAAAATACTCTGTATACAATAGCATCCTTGGGTTTACATAAAACTATTCTTATTTATTCCAGACATATGTATATTTGTACAATGTTTTATTTCATACAGTGATGTTTGAAATTAACAATAAACATTGTAATTTTTCATTTTAATTGTAACTCTTGAATCATTTGATGTACTATCAATAATTCGAAATATAGATAAAATGACCATTGTTTTTACACATTGTGTGTTATACAGTTTTAAACATTCAATTCAGAATATTCAGTGATGTTTTTTTTGTTTTGGAATTAGCACACTTAATGATCCTTTCTTTCTTTGGTATTAAAAATCTTAAAAGTATTGTTTTTACAAAGATACTGATCTAATTTATTTATTATGTTTTTTAGCTGTTCCGTGAAGTGAGAATAATGAAATGGCTTGACCATCCAAGTATTGGTAAGTTAAATATTGCTTGTTGTTTTACATAAACTGTAATCTTTTCTGTATTTTACAGCATTATGTTGTATACCATATATCTTCACCTGTAAGTCGATCTCGGCTATAAGTCGAGTCCCTAATTTCAAGCCCTGAATTTTTTTTTTTATTGACCCGTTTATAAGTCGACCCATGAAAAACAATGTATAAATATTGATGTATTTCTTATTTTCATCACATGAGAACAATAATGTACAATATCTGAACAAAAGAAAATTATTTTACAAACTTTGTTTTTCACGTTTCGCAATAATATTCCAATCAAACTACATAGCATCAAAACGAAATATTCCCTTAGTAGAGAGTGAAAGCTGTTTGACTGTTACTGTATGGCACTGTACAGCATGGTTTTGTGCAAAGACAACAAATTTATTTATAAACACTGACAAAGATCATTACAATAAAACTGAAAGTACATGTATCACGTTTTGCCGCCATATTAATACTTGTAAGGAGGATAACTCTGGAAAGTACACTGGTTTTTGTACTAAATGATGTGTGTCCCTATTGCTCTAAAGAACTGCAGAGATCAGTCTATTTTAAGGGAAAGCTCAGTAATATTCATGAAGTTAATCACCGACAAAACATTGTTTGAACAACCATTAATGCCAGTGACCAGATTTCAAAATAAACAACAGGTAGTTAGTATTGTTTACATTTTTGCTATTAGTGATGACTGTTAGTTTAACTAAGTGGACTGTTGTCTTGGCATGTGAGTGAGATCGCATGCCTTTTCAAATAACCAAAACCGTTACAATGCCAAAAAAAATAGGTTATAAAAAAAAAAAAATGTGTCAAATTAACATATTTGAGTATAAATACAGGGCATACTTCAACAATAAAACTTGTGAAATAATCCCCAAAACGGTAATATTTGTGTGTGAATTTTTTTTACCCTCTTATAAGTCGACCCCCCCCCCCCCCCCAAGTTATAAAATAATTTTTGGGTGAAAACAATTCGACTTATAGGCGAAGATATACAGTAGATCATGTTTTGCTCTTTATTTTGAGAACACACATTGTTAAATTTATAATATAATCCTTTTTTTTTTTTAGTCAAGCTATTTGAGGTCATAGAGACAGAAAAGACACTTTATCTTGTCATGGAATATGCAAGTGGAGGTAAGTACTGCATGAGCACACTTGTTGTTTAATATTAGTTATTTTCAGACAACTTCCTCAAAGTTCATATATGCAGGGGTCTCATTATTATATTTAAAAAAGCAAAAGAAACTTTGAATAGTGTAATAGAATGATATTCTAAACCATCTTGTATAGATTGCAAACTGCTATTTTTGGTTTAGTTCTGTATCGGTGGGCTATTTCTCATTCCAGCCACTGCACCATGACTGGTATATCAAAGGCTGTACTGGTATATCAAAGGCCGTTGTATGTGCTATCCTGTCTATAGGATGGTGCATATAAAAAATCCCTTGCTACTAATGGAAAAATTTAACGGGTTTCCTCTTTAACCTTCTGACTACTGCAGGCGAGATATCTCGGCCGACGTCACGTCAGTCGATATACTGTACACTGTATACAGTGCATTCCCCAATTCATATTTCCCGCCGTTTTGCACACGACACTCACCGGAAACGGAAATATAATTTTCGGCAAGTATTTTCGCTTGACAACAATGGCGGCATGTCGCGGTAATTTTCAGGGATCGATAGCTGATTGTAACAGCTAATTTGATAATAAATTTGATCATTTTACCAACAACGAAAATTACTGAATATTGCAATATGAATCGTAGTTCGGGTTTAAAAAAAAATTCTGGTCAAAAAACCACTGTTATCGGGAATAATGGACATAAATACTGGATCTAAAATAATAAAAATTACAAAAAAAAGACACGAAAATAATACTTACCGATTCATATATGAACTTTATTTCATGTATTTATGAAACATTTAAGTGAATATATGTGAGTAAAAGTTATAAACTTGTACCCACTCAACAAGGTTTTTGTTAAAAATTAATCCAGTAGTCTAAAGGTTAAGACTATGTCAAAATTACCAAATGTTTGACATCCAATAGCCATTGATTAATAAATCAACGTATTCTAGTGGTGTTGTTAAACAAAATGAACAAACTTTTAAACTGTTTGTATTGGAGTAAATTTTGTGTATAGCTTTATCAAGAACTGTTACAGATCAAGTTTGAATTTTACGTTGATGTACTCATTGTTAATGGTGTATTTTTGTTTTAGGGGAAGTTTTCGATTATTTGGTTGCTCATGGTAGAATGAAAGAAAAGGAAGCCAGGGCCAAGTTCAGACAGGTTTGTGAAGTTGAATTGTATGGAAAATGAATGAAAATGAATTACCATGTTAGACAACCAGTAGCCGATAATTAATAAATAAATGTGCTTAAAACAAACTTTAACTGAGATTTGTAAATGACCACTTTATTCATCTTCAGTTTGTATCTTAATGTTTCTGTGGTGGCACATAGCCCATTGGTAAAGTGTTTGTCTGATGCATAATCATTATCTGTCAGTGAGTGCTTTGGCTATTTCTTGTTCTTACCAGTGTGCCATAAATGGTGTAACAAAGTTCATGGTATGTACTTTCAAGTTCGGGGTAGAGTGGTGGTGGTGGTGTATATAAAAGATCCCTTAATCAGGGATTCAGAAAGTACTCGCCTGCTCACCAAATGCGAGGAAAAATTAGAGAAGACAAGTTAAAAAATGCAACTACCAGACCAATAATCCATCTGTACATCCGTGTGTTAACTTTGTCTTGTCCGGACCATATCTTGCATACAGGACCATCAAACCTAACATGTAGGAACATCTTGGTATGGTGGTGTGTGGCATACTATTACTAGGTCACTGTGACCTACCTTTCACAGTCTACTACACATAACAGTAAATCCTTGTCCGGACCAGGATCGATCCCCGTTGGTGGCTTCATTGGGCTATTTCTCGTTCCAGCCAGTGCTCCACAACTGGTGTAACTGAGGCCATGGTATGTACTGTCCTGTCTGTGGGATGGTGCATATAAAAGATCCCTTGCTGCTAATCAAAAAGAGTAGCGTATAAAGTGGCGACAGCAGGTTTCCTCTTTATATCTGTGTGGTCTGATGCCATGTAACCATAAATAAAATGTGTTGAGTACGTTGTTAAATAAAACCTTTCCATCCTTGTCCGGACCATATCTTGCATGCAGGACCATCAAACCTCACATTTAGGAACAACTTGGGATGGCAGTTTGTTCCGTTCTATTACTAGGTCACTGTGACCTACTTTTCACTGTACTGCACATAACAACAAATCCTTGTCTGGACCATATCAATAAAGAGTGGTGGAAAGTGAGTTTCCTCTCACCTCAGTTATTTGTTCAATACCATATAACAGGAAGTAACAATGTGTTGAGTGCATCAGTGAAAAAACCCATTTCTTTCTTCTTATTCTTAAATGTTTCTATTTATTGATACAATGTGAAACCTGTCTTATAATACATTTTTTTTTCTTCCAGATTGTATCTTCAGTTCAGTATTGTCATCAAAAGCATATTGTACATAGAGACTTAAAAGTAAGTAGTTGATGTGTCAATGATTCCCCCGCCCCTGTATAAAATCAGATGTTAGTCACATGTTTTACTAGGGATATTTTTCATGCCAGTCATTAAAATGGTTTAAAAAGAAAAACCTTTTACTGTATGGACCTAACATTACAAATTGACTGTATAACTGGCAGTGGGTGGGTGATAATTGTATCACACAGGACCAAAGATGGCTAACAAAATTGTTTAATAGTACACATTATTCATTTGGTAAAATCCATCATTTCCTTAGCAATGTGAAATTTGCCAAAAACGATGTAGGGCTGAATTGACAAACCTGTTTTTGACTTGCACGCATGTAATGACATGCATTTGCATTAGAAAAATGGACTACATAAATTTGGCCCATAATGATGGTTATTTGGAATAAATATATACTACTATTGTTTTGACTCCTAATATTATTTTTATATATTTGTTTTACAGGCAGAAAATCTGTTGCTTGATGGAGATATGAACATAAAGATTGCTGATTTTGGTTTCAGTAATGAATTTGTTCCTGGCAATAAACTAGATACATTCTGTGGCAGTCCTCCATATGCAGCACCAGAGTTATTTCAAGGTAACAATTTAAGAATGTTAATAACCATGATCAGTATCATCTATAAGCAGTGATAATTATGTTCTAGGTATAAAATATTAATTGCTGTCGAAATACTTGGCTGTGGCTGTAAAGAGTTAGTTTTAGACTTTTAGAAATAATCTGGAGTACCTTGAATTCTTGGATATGACTTGTGGCGGAATATATAGACAAAACTACATATATGTAGTTTTGTATTTATTACATACCCTAAATTGGAAAAAAAATTCCAAATAATAATTTAGAAATTGTAACACTGATAGCTAATGACGGGGATTTCTAAATATACACCACTAGGACAGCTGTTTTACTACGCGGACCGAAGAACCACCAATTATTACACAAAGGAATATAGTTCTATTTAAACAATAAACAGAAATAAGAAAGAATGAGTGAAAAGTTACCTATAATTTTAATGATATTGTTTGAAATGCCTTTTAAAGACAATGTAATATCTAAAATTCACGAACAATATAATATTTAATTTGCTCGTAATACGTCAAAAAAACCTTCAGCTTGCCAGTTTTAACAACGAAGAAAAATTTCAAGAATTGTTCACTCAGTGTCTGAGTCGTCATCGGTGTGATTACTTTTATTGATGTTCATGGAATTATTTGTTGCTGAAAAGTTTAAGTTTATAATTAAATGTGCCTCCATAAATCATCGCTCCACTGAATAATCCGGTTGACAGTTCATTGAAGTTTTCTACGTGAGGAGACGGCATTGTTGCTAAAGTCGACGACAGTCACTTTTCGAACCCTTGTTTTGGCTTCATACACAATAAATATAGCATACCGTATATCGCTGTGTATTAGCCGACTACATGCATTAGCCGACCCCCTAGTTTCACCCTCCAAATCGGCTTTAAAATTATCGACCTTGTATATAAGCCGACCCCCCTATATAAAACTAACCAAGTCAGATGTCTGTGTGGTCTCTACAAAATGACAAAGTACATCTGCTTTCAAACGTCATTTGTCACAGCAAACTTATCCGGAAGCAGTAGCCGATTTCTATTTATAGAAACGGTGTCCGGTTAATTTATTTCTCGTAAAATATAAGTACCAAGATAGCGAAATATACCTAAACATTCTTGATTGCAGCCACACGTTAAAAACACAGTGACTGTTTGCATTGTTGATTGTGCTAATCGGTCTTTTCATTACTAGTCGGCTATACCCTACCATACCCAACCACCCGTGTCGATTAATCCCAAGCCGACAAACAAAACAAATGAAGCTGGAACAATTAACGTGTTCACCGGTTTAGTAAGCAGTTTTGTAATGACACGTGACCTGCGAAGTTTTCCGAAATTGTTTTGATCGGTCACCATTTATTGTTGTTTAAACAGATAAATATTACTAAATAACTTTTAAACACCAACATTTATTAAAGATGAACATATATATACAATTTTAATATCTTTTATTTGTAATAGCTTGTGTTAAAATGCAATATTAAACCTTTATGAAAGCGGAAATGCAGAGCACAATAATGACAATAGATCGAGTCGAGCCGTGACGTCACTATTCTAACTTTACATTTCCAATAAAATGTTGACTCCTTAGATAAGCCGACCCCAGCCTTTGACTTGATAAATTTTGTATCAAAAAGTCGGCTAATACACAGTGATATACGGTATCTTACCGTAATTTCACTAGAAATCCATATTTCGTAAAAGGTGCAATTTTTTAATCACAAGATTTTGTTCAAAGACATCCAGATGCATTAGTAATGTTAAGAAGAAAAAAAAATCAATAGCGATTTTACATTGGAATTTGTTCAAAAAGGAAACGTCGTGTACCCAGTTTATGGTTATTGTAAGGAGATGCAAAGTGATGTCATTGGAATACTGACGTCATTTAAATTCAAAATTAGTTGTATTATTACAATGCTGCGCCACATTAAAATAAAAACTAGTCTACTAACCTTGACCCCTGTCAAATTCCTATAACAAGCAGACAACGCTGTTTACAGGTCGGTACTTCTTTTTTTTTCTCATAATTCTGGACAAAATATTAATTTGAAGTTTTGAAAGATGAATGAAATAAAACGTACCTTTTGTCAAATATATCATATCACAAAATTACGGTTGGAGATGTTTTATTTATTGAAAAAGAATAAGAATTGTGTACGATGTAACGAAGCCAAAACAAGGGTCCAAAAAGTGACTGTCGTCGACCTTAACTATATCGTGGATTAAAAGCTCATTGGTTAGTAGTGTTCCTGTCTCAAGTTTTGGTATCGCGCTCATTAAATTGTAAATATTTGTCACCGTTTTTGTCTATTTTCAGTTCAAATTTTCCACAAAATAACATTTTAAACAAACCAAGCACAATCTTTGTTTACATATCGCGAAGGGCATTCCCGGTAACCATGTGCTATAAATAGTAGCGTGAATACGGTATAGTTCCGGCAGTTGAGTTGAATACGGAAAGTTGTATTCAATTCTTGTATTCAGAGCTGTATTTATATAGTAAGATTTAATGGGTATGTAATAAATGGTCATATGTAGTTCATACACTATGAAGTCATACACAGTAGAATTATTTTAAATTAGCAGAAAATAATAACATAACTACATTGAATTCAAGCCCTGGTACTTAGACTTGTACCTTTTTACTGTTGGCTAATTAATTTATTATTGTGAAGTTACGCTTCTTAGCATTCTGATTTAATAGTATATGTCAACCAGTACATTGAATGAATGTATGTTTTGTTAAATGTCTAAATTTATGTCCCATTAATTTTTCTTGTCGCTTGTTTTGTTTCCCAGGCAAGAAGTATGATGGTCCTGAAGTGGATGTGTGGAGTTTAGGTGTTATTTTGTATACGTTAGTCAGTGGATCTCTACCATTTGA
This sequence comes from Gigantopelta aegis, assembly GCF_016097555.1. Classification (NCBI taxonomy): domain Eukaryota; kingdom Metazoa; phylum Mollusca; class Gastropoda; order Neomphalida; family Peltospiridae; genus Gigantopelta; species Gigantopelta aegis. The sequence continues at coordinate 86,075,461 of NC_054702.1, forward strand.
TGGCCAAAATTTAAAAGTAAGTATTAATTTGATCATTTATTTTTTAATTAATACTCGGTAACTATGGTAATCAAACCCAAGACAAACTGCATTCGTGTGGAAGTAAAAAAAAAAAAAGCTCATAAAATAACCATTTTACATAGAATACATTTATTTATTTCTGCTGTAATTTCTGATTGGCTAAATTTATTGGACTTGCCTGTAACATTCTTTGTGATAATTTAAGAAATAAGCTCCGTAGCAAGGTAAAGAAAAGTGCAATCCTAGACATGACAGTTGTTTTAAGAGTACAGATACTCTTGTTAGTTTCATCATGACTGGATGCATTAAGCACTCGATAAGTTAAAAGGCAAAAGTAGTCTCTGAGATTTCATTTTATTTTTACAGAAGTGTTAATGTCTGAATGTCGTTGCTCATGTTTCTTATATTTTGTTTGGTTTTCAGGAACTGCGTGAGCGGGTCTTGCGTGGAAAATACAGAATACCATTTTACATGTCTACGGACTGTGAAAACTTACTCAAGAAATTCTTAGTTTTAAACCCTCTTAAAAGGGCCTCTTTAGAGGTATGTATGTTGTTAATCTTTTTATTCATATCGGCCTGCGAGTTTAGCAGGATTCTATGCTTTTGCAAATCCCAGATTAGGGGGAGATGCAATTCCAAAATATCTGCATTACATAAATTTTTATGATTCTGGCTGGATCTTAAAAATAATGTCAAAATTCATTGCCTGAATACTGTGAAGTTGTTAAAAATAGAAAAAAACTTAATCAATTTTTTAATTTGTTTTCATATTTTCAGTACACTTTGTCATCTTGAAGTATCTATGGACATACTGTTTGTGCCTTCAACTCCAATTTAATTAAAGTTAATGACTAGCTAACACATAATAAAAGTTATCAATTACATGATGTATTACAAATCACCACGTCATCTTTGATAAATATTTAATACATCTTTTGAAAGGGAAGTTTTCTGTTTTATGGTTACCCCAAAATCATAGTCCTAAAGTTTCTATGCAAGGAAAGGATACGAAAGTCTATTTAACACCTCAACTCAAACTTTAGTATTTTCGACCTTCAAATTTGAAAGGTTGTTGCAATTGGCCTTTTGAGTCTGTCTAGAGCATTTTGAGCCAGTAATTTGTGTAAGAAATAATACAGAATTAAAAGCTAATAATTATTCCTTCAAATGATGGCAATAATATTCAGCGTAAAAAAAAACCTACCCCTGACTTCAAGCAATTGATACTGCAGCTAAGACAGTTGCTATAATTGCCATCATTAAATTTGAGCCCTCTTATTGTTTTAATCTTTTATTATTTTCCTTTGTTTGAACTTGCTTGTGTAGCACCTATGGTGAGCCGAAAATATTTACTACAGCAGTGGTCCATTTGTGTCCCCCTCTATTAACATTTTACATAATAGTTAAATTTTGTACATATAATTTGTAATCATGTATCTATCTTTTTGTGCTGGAGTGTCATTAAACACCCATTTGATTTTGCTCGGTTAATGTTAACATGAATAAATTTTTAACATTTTACATTCTAATTTTCCCATATATCATTTTTTCCAATTGCAGTTCAGAAACAACTTGTTTGTTTCGTTTCATTAGTCATCCCTTTGAGTTTTTTGGTTTTGTTTTAATGGAGCAGTTTTAGTCCTATGCAGATTCATTATTTATATTGCAGGAAAAATCATTATTACAAGAATAAACATATACAGAGGTGGCTAGTGACGGTGACCCAGTGTAACTATTGTCCCAAACTTAATGTCCATGTGTACTTTTCTTCCTTTTTTGTGCAACAGAACATTATGAAGGACAAGTGGATGAATATAGGTTATGAAGATGATGAACTAAACCCTTACATAGAACCACCTCCCGACATAAACGACCATATCAGAATAGGTAATTGTACTGCGAGCCCAACTGTTTACTGGGTAGCCGTAGCTAAGTGTCTGCTGTACACCATGTATGTGTTGTGCAATGGAAACAGAAGGATGTTGCATGATGCATGCGCTTCATGGTGGCTATGTGCTATTTTTGGATTGACAAGTATTAGCAAAAATATAATCATCCCCAAAATGTAAACAAAAACCCCATAGCACAACAAACCTACCACAGACTTTTTTTGTAAAGAAATCCATTGCACTTGTGGATATCTCAAGAAAAAAGACTGAACAAGTGAATTTCACTTCAGATCCTTCTGTTTTCAAAATTAGTTGATATTGTTTTGCTTTACTGAATGATATTTATTTTTTGATCAGACCATTATGAAAGACCGCTGGATCAATTCGTCGTATGAAGATAGAGAATTAAAGCCTTACAAAGAGCCTTCTAGAGATGAACTTGATCCCCAGCGGATAGGTAACAGGACTTGCTGGCTGCTGGACTATAACAGTAGCTGCCTATTATCAATACCTTTGGAAACAAGGATTCCTATATGACTGGCGTTCTGTTAATTTTCTATATATACTTGCTTTATATTTTTCAACTAAAGCATGGTTAGTTGTTAATTTCGTTGTGTTTTTAAATAAAAGCATAATGATTGATTCAAGTGAAGTAATTTTCCAAAAGTGAAGCAAGACTTGTTGCTTTATCAAATTAATATTTGAAGCAATCCCGTTTCAAATTCTTCAGCTATTTGATGAAATCAATCTTCTGATGTTATTTCATTTAAGAATTGTTTTTGTAGAAATAGGAAATAAAATTTAGGAGAACAAAATCATTTAAGAAATTAAAAATATGAATTAATCTGATTGCTTATTTTAACAATATTTGACACAGCTCTTAACACGCACATATTTTAGAAATTAATTTTGTATCATTCATTTTGTTACCTCAGAATGAAATTTCCATCCAATTATAAAGACCATAAGTAAAATTCAGATAAAAAAACAAAACATTCACTGTGGGAGATGGATGAGGTCTTGTGTGCTTGTACACCTGTACATTTTAGTTTTGTTTTCTGTGCAGAATCCTTGTTTTCTAGGTTTGATGTGCTTTTGCATAGTCGTGTGCTTCTGTCTTACTCTACCCAGCCTGCACAGGCAGGCCACTCCATCACCACAGCTCTACTAATGCCATATTTTGCTGTGTCTTAATACATAAATACATCCAACCCACTTGACTGGTGCTCACACTCAATTATTTAGATCATTTAGGATCCACTTCAGCATTCATTTTATGCATGTAACATTTCTGTGCATATTTAAAAAAACAAAATGTTTCTGTAAATTAAATAAGTGCAGTAGTTGATCAAAATTTATATCTCTTTACAAGTAGGAACCAACTAGTCTTCTTCACTTTATATAATAATGTAGATGCATAACATTATATTTCTATTATATGGATCATTTAATGTCTAATAGTTTTCATACTTCCCTTTCAACTAATATCTGTGAAATTGACAATATATTTATATGTGTAATTAGCACTGTGATTGTGTGTGGTTGCACTTAATATTGTGTTTTAAAAATAAAGTATGGTGAAAGTATTACATCTGTCTAAAATCAAAGATAGCAACCAGGATCTAGCTTTTAATTAGATATATTCAATTTGAAGAAGGAAGCTGGAAGTTGATATGGTTTCCCATCCATGTGTTAATTTTTCAGGTCAAAGATGACGGCCTAGCTATGGGTCAGATTTTCAACCTTTCCAAAATATACAGTTTATAAAGCTTTAGATATAGCTATCCTCTGATAGCCTGTGTGTGTTGATTTAAGAGCTTAGATGACTGCTGAGACATCTAATTGGTAAAATTACATGTGTTTCATTGACAGTTTTTTTTAGCTGCTATGCCTACTTTTTTTGTGTAAAGATGTTGGTAGATGTTAAATTTTTTAATATCATGCTCTGTATTTGATTGGAGTGTCCTGACAACAAGTGGGAATGCAGATTTTTGTTGGGGACCAGCCAGACTGTTTTTATATGCCCGTCTATGATGGGTCGTATTATGGTATGGCGTTGGCCTTACGTCCGTCTGTCCGTACATCCGTCTGTTAACTTTTTCTTGTTCGGACAATATCTTACATACAGATACATACAGGATCATCAAACCTCACATGTAGGAACAACATGAGATGGCGGTGTATCGTGTACTATTACTAGGTCACTGTGACCTACTTTTCACAGTCTACTGCACATAACAGTAAATCCTTGTCCAGACCATATGTTACATTCAGATGCATACAGGACCATCAAACCTCAGATGTAGGAACAACTTCAATCTAATCAAAATTAGCTCCACTATTACATGTGCATCTAACACCAGCCAGTTGGAGCTCATGTCCACCAATCAAAACCTTACTTGCAGAATCCTGCCAGTGATTTAAAAATAATTTGGAAACATTCCAAATTATCCTGAGGGTATACGATATGTTTCATGTGAATTACGAATGCCTTATTTAGACCAGTAGAACTAATTTTAATCGGATTGCTAACAACACTGCGTAGTCTCCAATGTCCACAATGTCCAGGTAACATTTCGTCTGTAAATAGTAATTTAAATATTGACCAATCACACTTCGCCTTTTATAACGTTATTTGGGAGCATACAAATTCTAAAAATATCGGGTGAGTCTATTTTAGTGGCCGCAGTACAGCGAACCATACCAATACGTACGGGGTGGGTTATCAGTCTTCAATTTTACATTAAAAATTATTTATTTATTTATAAAAAAAAACCCTAACTAAATCAGTCTTCAGTTTTACATTACAAATTATTTAGTTTATAAAACAAAACATGTTTTAAGGCATTCATAATTCACACGAAACATGTCGTATACCCTCAGGATAATTCGGAATGTTTTCAAATTATTTTTAAATCACTGGCAGGATTCTGCAAGTAAGGTTTTGATTGGTGGACATGAGCTCCAACTGGCTGGTGTTAGATCCATATGTAATAGTGGAGCTAATTTTAATTAGATTGGAACAAACTCCTGAAGGCGTATCATGTACCTCGCCGGTACTTATGTTGCTAGGACTGATCATTTAGTAAATTTTACAGTAACATTAAATAGGTTTTGCAAGGCTCACCCTGATCACTGTCAAATTAGCCAAATGCTAATTTTTATACAAAGTGGTTTAAACAGTTGGACATGACTAATACAATAGTTTTTAAATTAACCATACTTTTCAAGGAAATACTATACATATCTGAAAATGGGCAAAACCAAAATTTGTTCCAGAGTGAGCCATGGTTTTGACACAGAACTGTATAACAATATATGAACAAAATAATCATTTGTGCTATTTATGGAGGCCTACTTTGTCTCTCTTGTAGATTTTTCTTTTGAGTTCATTAAAACTTGAAACTTTTTTTTGAACTAAAATTGATTGTATGTAGTATTCAAGTTAGCTGCCTGGCAGTCAACTAACAACTTGAATGAATCTGTATTATTCTGTGCTTTCTTATTTGTCTGCCTAGTCAACTGCTAGCCTCATTTTTTCAGTTAGCTGAATGGTTTGGAACCGTGCTGTTTCCTACAACTGTTAATGTTTATTTCAATCTAATTGGTCCATTTGCATTTCAGAAATCATGGTCAACATGGGGTACAACAGGAAAGACATAGAGGAGTCATTAAGACTACAAAAGTATGATGATATCCAAGCATGTTACCTCTTGCTAGGCAGGAGAACATCTGATGTGAGTTATACAATTTTTTTATATTTTTTAGATAATCAAAATGTTTATACATACCAGGCCTCTGAAAATTGTGAAAACAATTGTTTCATTCACACATCGTTCATGTAAATCTTAATTTAGCGTAACCTATTTTCTGTTCGCGCTTTAAGCTTAGCACATTATTTACATGGACAACAGGTTACACAAAAAGAAAATGGGTTACCTGAATTTATTTTTAACTAACCCATAAATGGCTTACGCAAATATTCAGTTATCAGAGGCCTGCATACTCAGAAAACAAACATAATCAACTTGTTATTTTCAGAGCTCTTTCCTTTAGTTATTTTGTTAACCAAGCTTTTTTCTAATCCTTAAATGTCTGTTGTGCTTGTATTTGAGCAAAACATTTCTAAATGTCCCTTTGTACAGGAAGGTTGTTTTGGTTCAGTACTGTCATTAACAGCTGTTATAGAGTTGTCAATATTCAGAAATGCATTTCAAGTTATTTTAATCTAATTAACCATAACATTTCATTGGTTTTGAGGTAAAATATTTTTTGTTAATCAGGCATCGAAATAAGTTGAGAACGGAAGTTCAGGTTACTGGGAGGTTACCACATGTTTCGTACTTGACATACTGACGCCATATAACCGTAAATGAAATGTGTTGAGTGCGTCGTTAAATAAAACATTTCCTTCCTTCCTTTCGTACTTGACAAAAATTTCAATGTAACGGTAGTTTCGTTTCCGAACGTAAACCAAGCAATGCATTCCAGACTTCTGTGTTTCATTTTCTCGTAAGGAATTGCATCGATGTTCGTGCGCAGTTGTAAGTAATTGTAGTCATTCCACGTTTAAGCAGCGTCCACTGGATGAGTTTACTTCCGCGTTTCGTTTTCTCGTATGAAATTTCACCGATGTCCATGCACACTTGTGCAGTTGCAAAGCAATTTCGGTAATCTGCATTTAAGCAGCGCCCACTAGATAAATTTACTTCAGGATTTTGTTTTTCGTACCGATGTTCATATAGTTGTGGTAACCTATAGGTTACTAGGCTATATTTTGTGGTAACCTGTAAATGGGTTACCAGAAACGATGCTTATTTTGATGCCTGGTTAATTTGGGCACAACGTTTATAAACTTGACTTTAATGCAATCTCGAGCCCTGGTGTCTGCTATGGGCCATGTATTTTGTTGTATACTACTCAAAAGAATTTAAGGGTCAGACGATATTTTCGACATTATTTTCTGAATGTCAATTATATTAGCTAGACCATAATGTCACGCATGGTATTGTTCCATTTTGACGAAAGTGGGTCTAAGCAACCCATAAATGAATTAAAATCCACTGTCATTGACACTGTCGACTAGTTCTAATGGCGAAAACATGCTTACAATTGCACGTAAATTAGGGCGAAAGCGAAAGGTCTGCTAAGTGCCCATAACTTGCTTTTTCACAAAGCGCTTCATTTGCACGCTTTGCATGTGTATTCCATGTTCCCAATGCTGAATTTCCGTATAATTGGAGCTTGCGTTCGTGTACGGTGCACACTCCAAATTCGACAATGGTATGACGTCAACTGACTATCGAAGATCGAGGAAAGGCTATTGCTTGGCTTCAGGATGGCAATACGCAAAGAAAAGTTGCTCTGAGTCTTGGTGTCAGTCAGAGTGTCGTTGGCCGACTGTGGCAACGGTACCAAGCAACGAATTCTGTTCGAAATCGTCCACGTTCGGGAAGACCCTGAAGCACTACAAATAGAGAGGACCGCTACATCACCAATATGGCTCTACGTCAACGCACAACCACTGCACGCCGATTACGTGACAATCTGCGGACTGCGACTGGAACTCGAGTGTTTGATCAAACCATACGCAATCGTCTGAGAGCCAATAATCTACGCTGCCGTCGCCAGGCTGTTCGACCACCACTCCTACCACGTCACAGAACGGCCAGACGTCACTGGTGCACACTTCATCTGCGGTGGCAACGTGTTCAGTGGGGTCGAGTGATGTTCACTGATGAGTCCAGGTTTAGTCTCCAGTTCAACGACGGTCGGGTTTGTGTCTACAGACGTACTGGGGAGCGCTTCGCTGACGTTAACGTTAGACAACGTCACCGGTTTGGTGGTGGCAGTGTCATGGTGTGGGGCGGCATCTCTACCCACCACAGGACTCCCCTCTATGTGGTGGATGGCAATTTTAATGGAATCCGCTATCTGAATGAGATTTTCCGGCCGGGGCAGTTCTGCAGGATAACAATGCCAGACCCCACCGCGCCAGGGTGGTAACGGGCTTTCTCAGACAACAAGGTATCGCCAGGATAGATTGGCCAGCATATTCGCCTGACTTGGCCCCAATAGAGACGCCTGGGACGAATTAGGCAGGAGAGTTCGGGACAACCATGCCCCTCCGGCCAACCTTCATGATCTGGGTCAACTTCTTATGGCAGAGTGGCAGGCCATTCCCCAAGAGTTCTTCAGACGTCTGATCAACAGCATGAGGCAACGATGTGTCGAGTGTATTCGCGCCAGGGGTGGATTCACACACTATTAAACGAATGTTCTAATGTGTAAAATCCATGTTTGACAACCTTCAACTTTGACAGCATGTCATGTGACTTTCTTGTATACAGTGACGTTTATTTGTGGTCTTTTGTAAATATGGAACAATAAATTAAATTTTTGGTGTAGTTTACATCATCAATCTAATACACTCTGAAACTTATTTGGTTATAAATTTTTGACCCTTAAATTCTTTTGAGTAGTATATATATAATGTGAAAAAGTGGGGAAAAAATCACAGTGAATATTTGTTAAGTATTATGTTGTGATTCGCTAAGCAAGTTTCATATATTGCTACACCATTCTAAAACATTAAGGAGTACTTACAAATCATTTTGAAAACTAATTTCTTCCTACATCAGACGTCCCCTTGTATCCTTTCTGATGAACAATAATCACAAAAGTTTGAATTTTTATATTGATGTTTATCATCAATTTATTCTTTTATTTACCATTGTTTGACACCCAATAGCCAATATCTTTTTAGTACTGGGATTTCATTAAACAGTCATTTATTAATTCATTTAAAAATAGCATTTAGCTGGTTTAGTGCTTGGTTTGGCCTCATTTTTGTATGATATACTTTATTATTTACCTCCAAAAATACTTCTTTATTATGTATTTGTCTAATTAATTTATAATGGTTATTTATTGTGTTTCAGTTGGAAGGCAGTGATAGGTCTGGAAGCAATTTGTCTTTACGACAATTGACGTTAACCCCAAGTCGTCCTCATGGTGATAATGCAAATCAGTCTCCAAACAAGGTGACACGTAGCCAGTCGGCTACAAGTGGCGCGACTCAAAAAATCCGTCGCTTCAGTCATGGTGGAGAGAACAACGGTAGTAATAAACGTTGGTGTTACAGTGATTGGCCTTCACTATTTTTATTTTTTTGTTTTGCACTTACTGATCCCATTTATAAGATGCACAATTTTTAAATGTTTTATTCATGATAACTTTGTTTAACACTGCGGTCTCGCCAAAAATATCTCACCACCCAATTCTGTATTAAATCATTTACTAAATAACACTGACTTAATATAATATTGGATTCAGGTGGTTGGTTATTAGTCCTCTTAATGGTTCAACAATAGTCTATCTGTCTCACATAGTTTTTCAGTCTCTTTAATTCTTCAAGATATTGAACTAAAATTTTGTGTGTAGCTTTTTTTACTTTTTGTAGCCCATTGACACCATTGTTGGGGATGGGGGTGATTCGACAACCACACCCCCCCCCCCCCCCAAAAAAAAAAACAAACAACAAACAAACAAAAACCCAACAAAAACCACCACTGCAATTTATTAAAACTCAAGTGTTTTCACCATCAACTGCTTTGAGTAAGTATCATTGCCATTTTTTTCCAGAACATTGTACAACTGAAGAGATGGAAAGTAAGATTATCAAACTAGCTAATAATGGCTAGCTCTATTTTTATATGACCAAGGTTGAAATAGAAACCAATATATATTGCATCATGAAAATAAACTGAATGTGGATGATCTGTTTTAAATGCTTGAACATTAAAAATACACTTGAGACTGCGGCTTTGAAGAACAAAGTTTATTTAAATTTTTCAAAATATTGTAAAATTACAACACTATGCAAAATATATCCTTAAGATATTTTATTAAAATGTTAAATTGTGCATTCGGTCATACATAATTTTATTGTCACGTTAAATTGTGCATCTTTTAGTACCAGTATTTATTAATATGTGCATGACTGCTGTTTGTATGCGAGTAAAATATAGGGGCTGACAAGTATTTGTGTTGCTATTTTTAACAAAACAAAGTTTCCAATTAAATTGAATAACATTTTATAGGACTATGTGTTTTGCAGTGTATTAAATATATAATTTGTTAAAATCAAACATTATTTTGGAATTGGTAGTAGCAAGCTTGACAGTAAAACAACCTGTAAAGATTTACCTTAAAATTGTGTCATGTGGGATAGGTCATGGTATCAGTCACTTTTGATGTACTTTTTTTTCTTGTCCCCAATGGTGTATATCAAAGCTGTGGTATGTACTGTCTTGTATTGGAAGTACATACAAGAGATTCCTTCTGCTTTTCGGTAGATGTAGCCGTTTTCATGGCAACAGGTTTTCTCTTTGTCTTGACTAACCATATAATAACCATATGTTGGACCCTAAATAGCTGTAATTAAAACATTCTACGGTAGTGTCAAACAAATATTCTTTTCCTTACCTCTGTCTTGCTAAATGTAGGTAACAGGAACTTCACCACAGATAAATATTATTGGGTTTATCTTCTAAAAACAAAATTGGCCAGTCTGCACTGCATATAAGATAATTTGTAAACCCATCATAACGTCTTAAATGCCAGATGGTGCCAAGCTTACAAAAGATTAATATCTAGGCTTTGCTAAAATCTTGAGAATATTCTTTTAAAGTTTATATTAACAAGACGAAATGTACAGGGAACTCTTATCTGTTAGTATATTAAGTAAAACATGCTGGATTATGGTCTGTTCTGTTCTGTTCTTTTCTGTTCTGAATACACCATACAGTTTGAATGGTTTAGTGGATTTGCTGTGTTTAACCTTTGGTTAAATATTTAGGTTTTTAAAAAATGTGAATGCATGTCTACCGCAGCTTTTAATACTTACAACTTTACCCCATATTTTGTTATACTGCATTGAACTTCAGTAATATAATAAATGTGAATTCATGTCTACCACAGCTTTTAATACTTAAAACTTTACCCCATATTTTGTTATACTGCATTGAACTTTAGTAATATTAATAATCTATGTTTTTAAATGATACACATTTAATAAGTATAATATTTATACATATTTTAAATATTAACATGTATTATTTGAAATGTTGATAGTTTGTTTGTGTACAGCATTGTTTATGTGTAATATATCAAAATAAAACTTAAACTTTGATTTATAATTCACAGAAGTTGTAACTAAACAAATTCATTTTTAGTTTTGTACACAAGTTAGAACTTAAAATATGCATTTAATTTATGTACTGTGATTGTTCTTAGATTCAACAGGATTTTCCCGAATCTATCATATATAATTCATGTACTGTGATTGCTTTGCTTAGGTTCAACAGGGTCTTCCCAATCTCAGTCATCAGCTCATCCCTCTAGACGGCAAAACACCATAGATCATTCGGCGCCAGCTACAAAAGAAAGCACATTAACAGCAAGAATGAAAACACCATCTGGTGGTTCAATAACGTCTGATTCTCCAAAGGTAGTTGTAACCTTTGTCCATGACAACTGTCAGAGACTGCTAGTAAAGAAAGGCTTAATGCCACTGCATTGAAAACTATGAAAACAAATATGTTGATGAAATTGTTATTTAGGAGATTACCAAAAAGAGTACAGTTTATGCACTCATAAAAATATTGATAATTGTGAAATAAAATTTATAGTACTTTTGTTTGAATGGTATTGTCTACAAGCAAGTGTAGAAGTTACATTACTTAAGAATGTGGAAATTTTATGATTAAGTATCCCAAATGAAATCTGCTTTAATGTTTATTCTTGTCAAGATTTAAAATTTTATTAAAAATATTTTTTCTTTTAATATATATATATATTTAATTGTCTAAAAAATATTTTTTATTAGTCATCTTTGTTCAGGACTGAACTTATCATCCTGGCATATATATATATATATATATATATATATATTTACTTAATTGTTCAGATTAAATCTATCTGAGTTTATTGATTTGTAAAGCTTGAAGTAGGTATGACAAAGTTTGACGTCACTTTGCGCTGCATATCTGCCACCAGCTTAAATGACTCACTTTTCAACACAAATATTACAGCTTCCCAATAAAATACAGTGATATTAAATACATGTACATACACAGCGTTTTATCGTCTTTCCAGCTGATATAATTATTTAATTTGTAATTCGGTTAAAACTACACCAATAACGATTTTCAAGAGAGCTCTGTCAATGACGTCGCGTAAAAAGTATGACGTCGCGGCCATTTTTACAGCTGATAGGGTCACATGATATTTTGTCTTAATGTGGCGTCTGACGTCAATGGCTTCTTTTAGAACTGTTTTGAGGTATTTAAGACGTGGCTCATTATAGAGAAAGGTCGATTTTGTCACTGATAACGAAATGTGATATTTTAAATGTACTTTGAAAAACACTGAACTTCGTGAGACGGATTTCCGTCGTCAGAGAAATTGTGGAAATTATTTTTTCAGTCAGGTTTTTTTTTTTTAAATGAAAATCACTTCGGCCGTTTTCGGTTTCCGTAATGTCAACCCGATTGCTTCGGACGTTTTCTTCGCCCCACTGACCCCCTTTAGGGACCCATCCCAGGGTATAAACTACTATACATTTTGGGGCTGGTGAACGGCCCCATTCCCCTAACGTAAATTCCCAATCCAATATCAAACTTTTCCCCAATTAGACCATTCGACCCAACAGTTTCCCAATAAAGATTCCCAAAGTTGCTCTTATCGTGGACACTTGAACTCATAAAAATGTTTACAAATTTAGCTAATTGTATATTTAAAAAACAAATGACATCGACATTGGTTTTCCGATCGATTATGAACACGTGACGAACAACTCAGACCTAGATATACAAATTAGGTGTATCCTGTTTTGATACAGTCTGTTGTATCGTAGTTTTTAGTAATATTGCCTACATTGTCTGATATAATATATTTTTGGTAGAAGAATATAACTTTTTGTTTTAATCCATCCATTTGCGTTAACACATATTTGGGATCTATCGCATCACGTCCAACCCTAGTGGTATATGGGCACGTTAAATTGTTATCTATCTATCTATCTATCCAATCCGCTATTTACGGATGTAGAAAGTAAAAGTATTGACTTAATGTGCATCCTGCACTACCATTTGCTGTGCTATTTTAAGCAGACAATCTTATTTTGTAAAAAGGTGTGTACATATGTTTCGTACTTTTTTTCCCCAGATATTTTATTATTATTATTTTAAAAAAAATTAAAATCATGTTTGGTACGGTTTTTGTAATTAAACCCCCCTAAAAAAAAACCTGTTACTACAGTAGTTGTAAATTAAGTGGAAAAAACCCCCTAATTTAAATGTGCTACTCACTCCCTTTGAAGTAATGGCCGTACCCGATGTCACACCATGTGACGAACAGCACGTGCGAGTTTGAACACTGTTACAATGTAATAGTTCTGCTGGGAGATTATTAGATTGCGTATTATAGATATTGAGACTTAATAAAATTGATCCGGTGAAAAATTAACATTTACCGACCAGCGGTATGTTACTTCTTTATTATTTATGATTGAATAATGGGGTCATTCGAGAACTACTCAACGTGCACTAAGGAGAGTAGGAATTATGGGATGTGTGACAAAACGTAATTGGGGGGGGGGGGGTGTTACTGTACAACGTAATGTTAATTAATAAAGTATGCAACCAGTTATTGCCGTTTTATTTTAACATATATGTATTACTAAAGACCCCAAAGTAAAATATGACATGGTCACAAAATGTTACACAAGCGAGAGGGGTATTAAAACTGCAAGATTTTGCGTTACGTATTTGTTAAATGGACACAAAGATCAACAAAGGACTATTCAACGTTAGCGTAATGCAGTATCAGACATTGGCTTTTACCCCATATTTTAACGACCATAATGAATTTGCAATAAGACTATGGCAACCCGATGTAAATGTATTTCAATATTTGATTTGCCGTCCATTAGCTGGCGGTCAAGCCTAAATAAATAATATCAAGTAATAATGCAAACTTTAAAAAAAAATTCCGTAGCTTGTGAAAGAACACCCCAGCAAATGTCAGCCTAATAGGACTATTTTTATTAATATAGGTTCACTGCAGGACCCATCAATTAATGTTTTTGTCCAATAAAAAAAATAATAACAGGGTTTGGGTTGGGAGAAATACATGTTTAAAGTGGACTACAATTGTCATGTAAAACACTACCATTTTGAATGGTGATATAATCATGGCACTGACATCCGCCATCTAAACCCCCAACCAGGGCAATGCCCTGTACCTTGAAATTTCAGTCACAACATTTTACTTTTGTTAACAGCCATGCAAATGGATTTTGAATATATTTCTATACTTCGGCACATCGAGTTAACATATTCAGTTGTTAAATTGAACCTGTTTCTATGTTTCAAGTCATTTCACCCTAGCGCATTTGAGTGCAAGGCGTCCTAACTGGGGTTGTCTCAGCAGTCATGGTGGCAGCCATTTTATCAATCCCATAATGCATCGCTTCAGGCACTGCCTAGTGTGTTACATGTGTTTTAGTTTTTAAAAATAAATATCAGGGCCTAAGTTGCTGAAATTGCGTTTTGTTATAACTGACCATGTGTTAAATATCGGAGGTGAATCTAGCCCAAATACATTATGGATTGCGAGCTCTCACCCACAATTACATTGTTTTGGTTGTTTCTTGCATGGAAATTGTCTTCCTTTTTTAAAAGCAGCAATCTCGCCTCACATTAATTAGCATAACTTCATAGAAACACACCTACAGTTTTTATAAAGAATTGTGTGTGACAGTAACACAATTTTAATAGTTAAATAAAAAAAATAAAAAGATATTTTAGGTAATATTCCGATCAGCACACAGTACCCTCCCCACATGCTATATTGCATGTTCTTTTTTAATGTATTTTCCAGGGAAACATGACCCCACCCCCACCCCCATCCCAACACGCACACAAAAACCTTTGCTAGCCACAGTCTTGACCTCTACACAGTTTCCTGCACAGGCGCCTGTTTTACAAAATATTTCGTTTCAATGCTTCAAATTCATTTTATATGTGCATTAAATTGTATTATAAACATGCTAAATTGCAAATTTTGCTGTAATAACAGCAAAAATTATTTATCCTAAAAACATAGACCTAGTAACTGTAACATTAGTATTTGTATAAACATGTTTATAATGTTGGTCTTGCATGTCGATTTTTCAAGATAGGTAGGGCCTAGATGTCCAACATGTTAGATGAAGACATTTTTGTACACATGATTGTAAGCATAACTGGCAGGCAAATCAAAATAACCATAAATAAAACAAAAACAAATAGCCCAATCCACCACCACCCCCAAACCACCCCAGTAACAACACCAACCCACCCGAAAATAAAATACAAAATACCCCTCCCCATCGGCAAACACACACACATGCCCCCCCCCAACCCCCCCCCAAAAAAAAAACCCCCAAAAAACACAAAAACAAATCCAGACAAACATGCACATTTTCTATCTATATTTACAGTGGCATGCAATAATCACATTTGTATTATTATTATTATTATTATTATTATTATTATTATTATCAAGACCTCCCCCACCAAACCACCACCCCCAAAAAAGAAGACACGTCACCCATCCACCCCCAACAACATTTATTTTTCTTCGAAATATTTTCACTATCATTAATCACATTTGTATTATCATCATTTAAAAAAAAAAAAATTTCAGCCTTTTATATTTTTTTTCCAAATGTATTTTTTGTTACTCAGCTTAAATCAAGAACCCCCCCCCTACCACCACCACCACCACCACCACCAAAAAAACAAAACAAAACCCACCACCACCACCACCCCCAAAAGACCCGTCACCCCCTCCCCCCACCACCAACTTTATTTTTCTTCAAAATAATTTCACTATCATTAAATAGACTGTTTTACCCTATTGTATTACAATGGACTAGTCCCTGCCACTAGCTTTCGTCACGTGCTCATTCAATCGCCCATGTGCACTGCCTTTATTTTTTATGTAACATTGTTTCACTATTTATGCATAATAGAAGTTGGAAAAGAATGGGGGTATCGTTGCATTGTCCTGATAGGCTAACTAAATATATATTAAGTTGTGAAAACAATGTCACTTTGTACTGCTTATTTTCCGATTTTACGTTTATAACGACGTTAAGGTTAATGGTTACATTGTAACATTATAATGGTACTGTTACCATTTTCCAGTGGCTTCAAGAACACTATTACATATTCCAGAATAATATTTGGAGTGTTTCAGATCGATTTTAAAGTGAAATATACACATGGTGATTAGTAGTTAGAGTTTAACCGGCAAGTTTAGAAAAGGATTCAAATTTGGCAGACATATTTCACAGCACGCCAAACTTCAAAGGGCTATAACTTTCTAACCACTAAATATTTTTCTGTCCGGTTTTCATTAATTTACATTTTTTGGTACATATTTTTGCTTGAAATAAAAAGTTTGACCACATATTTATTTCTTAATTTTTCATTGTTCTACCTACTTGAAGCACATGTGTCATTGTTTAAATATTGTTGTCAGATAACCGCACCAAGTTCTGCGAGAGCAACCATGCCACGGAAGAGTGCACATTCATCTTCTGCGACGTCAACACCAAAAAACAGTGTAATATCCCATGGACAAAACACGAGCATTCCACGACGGAGCACATTCAGTCCTGGCGACCGGTCAGGGACACCTTCAGACAAACCATCTAGAACAACAAATGGCCAAGATGTGCGCAGGTACACAGCTGATGTCATTTTTCAAGTTTTTAATAGAGTCCCCATGTTGCTCTTCACAACCATTGAATGTTATGGAATATTAAAAAAAGAATTAAAAATAAACCTAAACATTATCCATGACTTGAAAATCATGGGATTTGGATTGTCTGTATTAAAAATGCTGAAAGGCTATTACTACTAAGTAGTTAACTTGATCACCATGTACAATCTATCATTGTGTCCTGAACGATCACAGCTCAGAAGCGGGGAAAACACATGCTAGGTAAAGAAAAAATTATTGTACTATTTGGAGGCAAATGAATTTTAGTAGGTTTTTGTTTCATGGATGGCAAGATACTACCGTATATCTTCGCCTATAAGTCAAATTTTTTTCACCCAAAAATTATTTTATAACTTGGGGGGGTCGACTTATAAGAGGGTAAAAAAATTTCACCAAAAAATATTACTGTTTTGGGGATTATTTTACAAGTTTTATTGTTGAAGTATGCCATGTATTTATACTCAAATATGTTAATTTCACACATTTATTTTTTATAACCTTTTTTTTTTTTGCATTAGAACGGTTTTGGTTATGCGAAAAGGCGTACGATCTCACTCACATGCCAAGACAACAGTCCACTTAGTTAAATTAACAGTCATCACTAATAGTAAAAATGTAAACAATACTAACTACCTGTTGCCTGAGTTTATTTTGAAATCTGGTCACTGGCATTAATGGTTGTTCAAACAATGTTTTGGCGGTGATTAACTTCATGAATATTACTGAGCTTACCCTTAAAATAGACTGATCTCTGCAGTTCACTATCTAGAGCAATAGGGACACACATCATTTGGTACAAAAATCAGTGTACTTTCCAGAGTTATCCTCCTTACATGTATTAATATGGCGGCAAAACGTGATACTTTCAGTTTTATCGTAGTGATCTGTTGTCAGTGTTTATAAATAAAGTTGTTGTCTGTGCACAAAACCATCTGTACAGTACTATACAGTAACAGTCAAACAGCTTTCACTCTCTACTAAGGGAATATTTCGTTTTGATGCTATGTAATAATGATAGTTTGATTGGAATAGTCTGATTATATTGCGATGTACAAAACGTGAAAACCGAAGTTTGTAAAATAATTTTCTTTTGTTCAAATATTATTGTTCTCATGTGCTGAAAATAAGAAATATTTCAATATTTATAAGTAGTTTTTCATGGGTCGACTTATAAACGGGTCAATAAAAAAATACGTTTTCAGGGCTTGAAATTAGGGACTCGACTTATAGCCGAGATCAACTTACAGGCGAAGATATACGGTAATGGTATTTTCCCAGTAACATTTTGATGACATAACTTGTTTTGTAAGATCTACGTAAGTTTCATGTCATTCCATTCTTGACAAACTTTGTTCTACATAATGAAGCATGGACTGTGGATGTTCATTTCCATGCATGTTAAAATAAAAATTTATCTAATTAAAAAAAAACATTCAGCAGAATGAGATTAATCATGAATTGTACTTGCAGAATTAAAATAATAAATGTGTATATATATAGAGGTTATTACCAGTGTTTTTCGCTATCGACAATATCATATATTAGGAATAAAAATTATATTATGCTCGCATAATACATTATTTTTATTCCTAATGTATGATATTGACAATACAGAAACACATGAGGGTAATAATCTCTTTATCATATAATCTCATGCTTAATACAACGTGTTTTTGTATACTGTATACGCAACTTTAATTCCAGTCAGCCATTACCCGATATTCAAATGATGTAAGAATTTGAATGGAAATGATGTCTTAATTTGAATGATGTCATTTTGGATATCCTTAACTAAATAAACTAGTGCTTAACATATTTTTTTTTCTGAACGCTGGACAACTTTCAATGTAAAGTTGCTATTGAAATGTTTTTGTGTGAAGACTATGAATGCATACATCAATTATGGAGTGTCACCTAGTACCGTGACCTCAATTAATTTACATCTAATTTGCAAAGCTATCGAATTCTTTAAAGTATGTGATCTAAAAAATATCACATTGCACTGAAAATGTAAGATATTATATGATAAATATATATATATATTATCTTCTTTCTTTTTTTAAAATTTTAACATTGAAAAAGTAAGTCATAGAAATTTGTATAAACCAGATTTACATTTGAGCTTGATTGTGGTGTATTTAATGCCATGTACATTAAGAATATGCTTTAACATTCAATAGGGGGAACAACTACATATAATCAATATTCCCAGCTCTGTTGCTTACTGATATACTCCTGTTTTGCGATTCAAAAACCAAATCAATTTAATTCATTCTTCCTGATGCTACAAACTGGCTGGTGGATAAAGAATCCATTTGCTTTTTTTTCCATGTTTGAAGGTTTTCTTTGTATGTTTCTTTGTGAATATGGGCATGGATTGCAGAAATCAACACTGAATAGACACCAATATGTGGTGAAATAGTTAATCTCTGAAACAGCATGATTCCTAGAATGAGTTTTCGAATAGATTGATTTTTTTCCCCTGGGAACTGCATGATTCAGTGTCGTTTGCATGTTTCCAAACTTCATTTTTCTCATTTTTCCAGTCCGAGAAGGAAGCGGCACAATGACACGGCAGCTTCCAGGTAACTGACTTTCCATCTGATGGAAACATAATCAACTAACCCCTGCTTCTTGACATTAACCCTTCCTTCTCTCTTACCTAGGCTTGTAAATCAAAATGAGGTGTAGTTTTCACTGCTCATTGCTTCAATAGTTCAGTAATATTTAATCCATTCAGATACTATTTGACCTTTTGATAATGGAAACATAAATTTGTTTTATTTTCTGTTAGCTTGCTGGACAAGAGTTTGTTTCTTTATTAAGTCTTCTGTGCTTACAACATCTTGTCAAGGGAGCCATATTTAGTTGTGGTAGTGTTCCATCTGTGATTGTGGAAGTTATAGGATTGGTTATCCTCATTAACCGTATCAGTGGGGGTCTCGTTCCAACTATAGTATGAGAAGCTGGGATACCTGCATATGGGGATATACTTATATTAGATTTGATAATGCTAATCATACCCATTATTTAGATTAGTTAGATCATGTATTACAATAACAGTTTTTTACATCTTAATCACTACTAGTGTTATAAAACATTGTCTTTCTGGAGGTTATGGTTAACACTCTTGGTATATATCAAATGGTGCTTATCTTTTCAAGGCTTTAATTAGCTAAATAGTATATTATGTGTCTGTCATTAGATATTTGTTTAATTTTTAAATAAATAAATAAATGGAAAATCAAACAAATTTTATAGTAGCAACTCTTTCTTTATTAATGTAATAGCAATTTCATTTATAGAAATTAATAATTTTAGCCTACGCAAATAAATATAAATGTATCTATTAGCAAAAAAATAATTCAAGATGATTTATTATCAGTATAAAGTTTAAATACACAGTAATAATGAAAGTTGACTGTACTTACTTTAAAATATTTTGGGTTGGTGTGGGAGTGTGTGTGTTGGGGGGAATTACCTAAAGTGCTTCAAATACCACACCGTGCATTGAGGGACAATCACAAATATAAACAGCTGTTCTTTTCCCCCACATTCCTGCAAATGATTTTTAGCAAACTCGACACTTATCATGTACAGCAAGCTAATAGATTAATGCTACAATATTTGCGAAAAATTGTTTTAAAAAACATCTGAAGCAAAGGCAGTGAAAATGAAAGAGGATTGATATTGGAATATTTTGGCCTATTACATGGAAGGCTTATGGTTATAATTAATTTGTTTGCAGCAACCTTCCAAACTCGACAGGTTCGTCGGAATCTGCTCCTGCAGCTCGACCTAAAGGTCATGTGAAATCTGCCAGTATTTCTCAAGCCTCTCGGGTTACAGATTTGCCACCATTATCTTGTGATGGAGAACCTGCCTATCGACCAACGTAAGTCACTTGATTGCATTTATTTTTATAGTGGGTGGGGCATAGCCAGTGCACCACAATTGGTATGTCAAAGGCTATGGTATGAGCTATCTTGTTGGTACGATGGTGTATATATAAAAGATCCCTTGGTACCAATGGGAAAATGTAGCAGGTTTCCTCTCTAAGACTATATGTCAAAATTACCAAGTGTTTGATGATTTATATATGTGCTCTATTAGTGTTGTTAAACAAAACTAAACTTTTTTTTGCTGTTATGGAATTCCTTAATAATGTAAAACTGACACTGTTATTTATTTTACTTCGTATTGTCAACAATGTTTTGTCAGTTGAACTCAAAATGAATATTGATATGAGTCCTTAATAATTGATCTCCTTTGAAAAGGACTTTTTTCCAGTATTATGTTACATTTTTGTCTCAGATTGACACCTTTTTTTTCCCCATTTGTTTTTAGGACTGCTCCAGGAAAACCATTAGCAATTCCTCTGAATAAACAAAATCTTCAGCGAGGAACAGTAGCACGGAGTACATACCATGGAAAAGACAGACGACAAACTGTTAGTCCATACAATGGGCCATCACATACTCAGGACACATCTGCCATGGGCCCTGGCGGTCAACGCTCATCCTCGTTTCTTAATAGGATAACGTCTAAATTTAGGCCTAGGTAAGTTGTGGCAATATCATTATGTTGTTTTTGTTGGTATTTTTAAAAGGTTTTAAAGCATGTGCTTACTGTAAAAAATTTTTTTTATAAAAACCAGGTCCATATATACTGGACAACATATCTGATTAAATTAGCTATTTGGCAATTTTTTTTTTTTTTTTTTTTTTTTTTTGTATTGTTATTAGTGTTATTTACCAAATGCTGGATTCAATTAGCCAATTAAAATAAAATAAAATAAAGGTGCTTTTAAAAACTAATTGGCACCTTGTTTAATTGACATTAACTGACTACAAAAGTGAAGTTGGCTACGGAAGTTGCCACGGTACTTTGAATTTTGAATGTGTGCAAACATGCCAACAAAATGAACACATGGTTATGCCAAAATGACATTAGATGTACAAATATTCCATGAATTTGATTTTAATGAGCTTTTTGTTGAATTGGTAAAGAATATATTCAGTAAATTCAAGTTAATTTGCTTTGTCGATTTGGGGAATGGTTGAGGACATGCCATAGGTGCTTGAGCTGTAGGGTCAAACCACCTTGATGGACCTGTTAGGTTTTCCCTTTCAACAAGTGACTCATGATTTGTTCATCACAGGGCATAGTATTTCTACTGAAATAAGTAACATTATATATATAAAAAAAATCTGTACCTCATATGTAGACTTAATTTTTCATCTCAAGTTATAATTGAACTTGCTGTGGAAATTATAATGTGTTCTATGTTCTAATTGATTCTGAAACTTGTTTTCTTTTATAGTTATTATATTGGGCATAAAATAATTCCATTTTGAATCCATACTTCTCTTATGTTGTTTGTCAAGCTGTTACTGGGTGTAATCGCGCCTTTCAAGACATGAAAAGTTATTAAGAAATGGAGATATTAAATAGAGCCCCAATATTAATAGTTGATATAAAATTATATTGTATTGGACCTATTAATAGTTTTAATAGTTTCAGTCTTTTTTATATATATATATATATATATATATAGGTACAGGCCTCTGAAAATTGCATGAACAATTATTTCATTCGCATAACACTTACTCAATCTGTTTTAGTGTAACCAATTTTTTATTTGCATAAATTTAGAACATAATTTACATATGCGTAATGGGTTACGCAAAATGAATTGATTTACCTGAAACATTTTTGTGTAACTTGTTGATCCAATGTTTACTTCTCAGAGACCTGGCTATAGATTTTAGAAGTTATCTTACAACTGCGATATCAAACAAAAACGCATGCCATAGTGACATCTTAGCCTACGATGGTTTACAATATTGTAGCGATAAAATAGTCTAGAAAATCTGTGTCCACATTTGTATGTGTGACTGCTTGTGTGTCTGTGTGCGTATGTCTAATGTAGATATATATGTAAATTCTCATTGATGTATTGATACTAACACAGATACTTGCATGAACCAGAATGTATTTCATATCCTTGTCTGTGAAAGCACAAGTTTTATTTTTGCCTAATGCCAAGAGTAATAATGAATGCAGTAGTAGCTGTTTCTAGTTGAAACTCTGCTACATCAAATACAAAATATATTTATCCATTTAAAAATACACAAATATACAAACTGTGCCTTGTGAGGTGCATCTTGAACACATTTTGCATTCATATGAGAAATAAATCAATTAAAATTCACTCTGATTAACATCTACACACAGCTGATACTAAAATATATATACGTGTATAACAATATTGAGATTATGAAATCTGTTCTAGGTTCATGGCAAGAAAAAGTTGTAAAATATCTTTATAAATTATGATGTAAATTTTGATCCCAATTCAGACTGGATGGCCAGGATCCCGAACCTCCCAGCACACGTCTCAAAAGGAATACTGGATCAAAGTACATGTAAGTGGGATTGGGAATAAACGGACCCCAATTTCATAGTCAGGTGGACAAGGGGTATTTTCCTGTAGGTAGACAACTCTTTGTGTTGTCATAAGGAGATGGGTTTACTATTTGTGCTCTTGCTTTATAACCCAATCTTATTTTTATATTTGTAGTCAGGCCAGACTTTGTACTGAGGTAGACAATGAACCAATTTAAATTTTGTTTTGTGTCTGTTCACATTCATAGCATTACAAAGGCACATTAGAAATACATTCATATCATAATGCTTGTACAGTTTATGAAAACCTTTATTCACTATGCACATTTCACTTCATTTCACTTTGTTCAGATACTATTATTATTATATGGAATATATTATAACTAAAAATATGTGATTAAAAGGGTGTGTAGATGTTGATCCGTGTGATCTGTGTAAACTTCATTGTTGTTTAGTAAGTTAACCAAAAAAAATATGAGCATGTGTGATTTGGGATTGATACTATTGATAATGATGATAAAAGTTACGACATTGATAACCGAAGATAGTTTCATACATAAGAGGGTTTAATTGTTAGTTGCACTGTACTCTAACCATGCATGATATGTGTTTGTCAGTTCCTCTGCCATAACACCAAACCTCGCTTCTTAATCGGACATAAGCATGCCAAGGTATTATACCTGACTCTAGAAGTTTTTTTGTGGGAGACCTAGTAGTTGTGTCTGTTGTTAATTAATTGGTAGATAGCTAGTGGGGATGTAAATTTAACATATAAAGCCATGTCATTTATGCAGATTATTTTTATATTTTCTTTATGCCAGCTTTACTGCTCAAGTTTTTTTATTTAGAAAAAACCCCACACAAAAAACCCAAAACAAACAACAAAACAAAAACAAATACAACCGAAAAAAACCCTCCAGCATCAACAAAATTCTGAATGATATAACCATGGCAGAAATACAGTTCAGAAATAATACATTGTACTAATATAATATTATTTGTATATTTTCTTTATGCCAGCTCTAGTGGTGGTGTTAAACAAAACATTCATAACTTTTTTTTTTTTTTTAATGAACAAACCCCCCCAAAACCCCTCAACAACAAACAAACAAAAAAACCACCAACAAAATTCTGAATAACATGACCATAGCAGTAATACATTTCAGAGGGTGGGACATAGCTCCATCGTAAACCGTCTTTCTCATAAAACAAAAAACAAACCTCCAGCAACAACAAAATTCTTAATGACATGACCATGGCAGAAATACAGTTCAGAAATAATTTCTGGTACTAATATAATATTATTTTTATATTTTCTTTATGCCAGCTTTGCTTCTAAAAATTATTATTAATTTTTTTAAACTACTAATGGAAAAATGTAGCGGATTTCTTGTCTAAGACTGTATGTCAAAATTATCAAATGTTTGATATCCAATTAATAATGTGTTCTAGTGGTGTCGTTAAACCACACAAACTTTAACTTTTAATACAGTTCAGTAACAATTCATTGTACTAATATAAATTAGCAGTGTCTTTAATACAGGCTGATTGTTTTGGTGTAACCTGAGATGTAAATTCCTTGGAAGGTTCTGCAATCATGACCACATTAATGCTGTCCAATTAGCTAGTCGTTTAATCCCCCGACTCACCTTTTAACAGCAAATTTTATCACAGTTACACCTTTTTATATATGGCTGGATTGACACAGAATTTTATGAAGAGATCACCGTTTGCAGAATAAACAGTTTATAAACCAATTAATGATATAAACATTAAACTAATTCACAGTTTTTTTTATCTCTGTTTTTATCAGATTTATATAGTGTGTTTCTTTATTTGATGTTTAAAAAATGTGTCTAAGCCATCTTCTGCTGGCAAAAAGGAGATAAATCAGATATCTTAAATACCTATTAATGTCAGCCAATTGCAACCTTGTTACTGCAGTAATTTTTGTTTCATTTAGTATTTTAATATGATGCCCCATGATACTAACGTCATGATTTGTTGGTAAATGGTTTCATTATGTTTGCAGTAAGATAATAATGGTTAGTTTAAAAATAGTTTCAACTACTTATGTAATCATTCACGAATATTGTCACTAGGACAAGCTCTATATTTCTGGCTACTTGATAATTATTATGTGTTTTAATGTGTTACATCTCTCTCTTTAAATAGCAAACGTTTTTGGCTTAGCAGCTCAGTAATTCCAGGGTAACTAAATTTTTAAAAATTAATGTTGGAATGTTTTTATTTTGAATAACAGTGAAATTTGTTTTGCAGTTCTTAACTTTATTACCTGTTCGGTTTGCATCAATAGTGATTTTGCATTTTATGAATTTAATTGATTGTGTTCATTTAAAATGTTTTGATTGTTTTAGCTTGAGTTTGCTAGTATTTATAGCAAACTTGTTTCAACATTGAACACTTATTGACATGTTTGATGGAATACATTTGTGGAATGTCTTTGATTGATTACACTGACTTCCCTGGTGTCCAGTATTTACAGAAATATATGCATGCTTCCACATTGATTAATATATAGTGATTTTGTTACTTTGTGGACAGACTTGTAAACTTCTTGATTGAATGAGTGATGCTTAACAGTGCTGGACTTAAAGTATTAAAGTAAATTTGTCTTTTTATGCTTCAAAAGAGCTTCAGTTAACCCTTGAATTTAAGTTTTCGTGGATGGTGAAAAGTACAAAAAAAGTTGTTGGGTTATGCAAAATTTGGAAACGGTGAGTAGTCATATTTTACAGGCTGTCTATTTATTTAAGCACTGAAAATGGTCCATTCAAGAAATAAAGTGAGGGAACTCTTGAGTTTGCTTGTTGTTGAGTAACTTTTAGTCTTGAGTTTGTCGAAAATGTGCTTAAGAAGTGCTTGAATATATTTCCTTTATGCCTGTCAGAACCCTGAATGATGAATAGTTAAACATGGATTTGTGTGTGTAGGCTTAATTCTGTGGATAGCGACACTGCCAATTTTTTTTGGAATCTTATCACAGAGTGATATATTATCCAAATAATTAGGAATTTGCATAATTAATACAGTGCTGATATTTAATTAAATACTGTACTTTGTTTCACGGACAGGTTTATGACTACTCGAACAATTTTCGTGAAATTCTTGGCAAGAACAATATTTCATTTCATTTGATTGGAATTAAACTGCCACATGATGATGATGGTTAACTTATTAATCTAGGTGTGTATTTCACTGCCGACTGCTTGGCAAAAAGTCAACTCACTCAGTTGTGCTTTTATTCATACCTAATCTGCATTTTTCCCGTAAATATTTGCATGTGTGTTTTTAACATGTGCAGTACTATTCCATTTCCAATGCATCAATTTAAATTTCAGTTTTGCATAAGGTGGGCTACCAAGGTATGAAATATATTGTCCACCATTTAGCAGCAAGATGGGTTTTTTTTACTTTAACAGCTTCCATGTCAGTGAGATTCTTGTTTTATTGTGGCAGATGTGCCAGGAAAATGGTGGACTGTTTTATCCAATAGTGAATTCTCAGTTGCAAGTTGTCTGTTCTTGAGTGATGGTAATTGTTTGTTGGGATTATAAATTTAATTAATTGTTAGTGTCTTCAACGGTTAATATTTATAATAAAACAATATTTGCTCTAATTAACTAGATGTTTTCTACAGTTAATTCAAAGTTGTGGTTTTTCAAATTTTTATCCAATTTGGGTAGTTTTTTTGTTGTTTTTTCCAATAAAATTATTTTCACAAAGTAGACTGGATTAGATCTGAAATGCTATAAAGTAACCTTTATTGAGGTATAGCATAGAGGTATCAGCTTATTTAAAATAGTTCCAGCTTTTATTTTCAAAAAGGTATCACATCCATTTAATTGCATATTTATCAAACATAAAGTAGGTTGTAGTACATGTATTGGACACATTTTTGCCTGAACAATCTGTTAAAGTAGGTTCTTTTGGTTCACTTTTAAAAATGATTATTTACAGTAAATTGCATAGTAATACTACACTCGACCTTAATTATAACTTATATTAGTTGGGAAGGATTGTTTTAAAAAACTAGTTGTGCTAGGAAGTGACGTTTTTGCATAATCCTATCCCCACCAACAAAAACCTTTAAAACCACTAAACATAGTCTTATTTTATTGTACCAATTGCTTTTAATTTTGACATTTTTCAATACATTAAAGCAAATTTTGTGTGTTAATTGTAATCCCACAGTACTGTTTTAAAATAATAAAAATGTTTTTTTGGGTTTTTTTACGGGCATGTGTTTCTGGTAATAAGATCTTTAAGTTCTAGAAAAAGCACTTTCAATAGAAACAATGAAAAAGCATGTGCATCCAATTTTGCATGTAATTTTTTTTTTTACTTGATTGCTTGTAGGAAAAAGTTGGTCATTTTCCTTTTGTCATAAAAATGGAAAACCCAATATATTTCCCATAATTTTTATGTAAATATATTTATATTTTGTTAATATTTCATATATTTATAGTTTGCTACACATTTTACATTGCACAATCTACATTTTGTTTAGCATTTACAAATTAAATATTTACAAGACAAAAAATTTTGTTTTTATTATAAACCTTTTATAATATGGTTTAGAGGTACAGTAGTTACTGACTTAATACATACAATTTGGATCAGTAAGTGGTAAGTAAAATAAACAAATGTTGGTACATTTTTCTAGGCTAATAACTACGCTGCAGAGTGCTTTTTATCTCTACATGAATTACTTCCTTGCTCATATAATCACTGCACACCTACTTACATGTATCTAAACTTTATTTTCAGGTATTTAATTATATATTATAATTTCATTAATTAAAAATAATTTGCACGTTCACATGTATTTACTTATATTCTTTATTCATCATTAAACTTAAGGTTTATTCATTTTAACTTCACTTTTCTTACTGGCAACCTTCGTTTCACCGAGTGGGAAAGATGTTTTGGGACTTTTTGCACTATTTGTGCCAAAAATATTGTAACCTATTTGAATGAATATACTTTCACAGTGTGTACCAAACACGAAATCATTGATTCACAACTTCTCTGTTAGTCATCTAATCTGCGTAAAACTGTTCTCCTTGTTAAAAGTTGCACTTTGCAGTCATCTTAATCTGTTTTTCATTTAAAAAAAAAAATTCAAAAGCATGGCACCACTATTTGTGAAGATCACAAATTGTAAATGACATGACCAATAAGCCTAGTTTTTGTGTAAACAGCAGGTAAGCATGTATCAACTATGCATGGACTACATTTATCTCCTGCCATTGTAACTTGCATGCCATTTTCCCCAAGCTTTCTTTCATAATCTTAAGACTGTCTCCATATTCTAATATCACTTGAACTTTTTGGATTGCTTTAATTCTTTCTATTCATTTTTGTATTTTATCCGTAACGTTTTATTTGTTAAGTATTTATTTGTTTTTATTTTTATTTAAAAACTTAGTCTTCTGTCGGAATTGAGCATTTTAAAATAACCTGCATGCAGCCTTTGATTTCTCAATTTAAAATTTAAAAAAATAAAATAATTATACATAAATTATTTACGTAAACAATATTTGCATGCTGGAAACAACTCATCACCGAGTCATGCATGCACTTAACTGATCCCAGTGTATTTCTTGTTTGGTACTATGGGAGAGAAAGTATTTCTTCATACATAATAATAATTCCGGTCTCTGCAGACAGTGACGAAACAGAGCAGACTCTGTGAGAGAGGGTTCGCCATGTTAGTTATGATTGTTTTTGTAATTTTCAGCAAATTGTTCCGCAGGTCTGTGAATGAATCGAAAGAAGCTGGTGATCCCGTGAAACCCCGGTCATTGCGCTTCACATGGAGCATGAAAACCACCAGTTCCATGGATCCCAATGATATGATGAAGGAAATTCGCAAGGTGCTTGATGCTAACAACTGTGACTACGAACAGAGAGAAAAGTTCTTGTTAGTGTGTGTCCATGGTGATCCAAATACAGATAGTCTTGTGCAATGGGAGATGGAAGTGTGTAAACTTCCAAGGCTTTCCTTAAATGGTGTTCGCTTCAAGAGGATCGCTGGCACTTCCATAGGCTTTAAAAACATTGCATCAAAAATTGCTAATGAGCTGAAACTTTAATGTATGTTTGTGACTATTGGTTACTGCACTCAGTCTGTGGAACAGGCCGACACGGTGTTGTCATAGCTGGTCCTCTGCAGACTTCATCTCGGACTCATCAATTAGGGTTTTATTTTGTATAATGTGTATAAATTGTACAGATCATCTGCACAAGGCTTTCTCAGTTCCCTTTGTACACAATTTTATTGTAAATTATACATACAGAATTATATAAAACTTGGGAATGAGAAAATTTTTGTAGCAGAATAATTTTTGTTATAAATTATGTTGTTCGAGATGGTATTGTTTACCATTGTAAATTAACCTTCATTAGTGGGTGATGTGAGAGTTGTCTCTTGTAGGAGCTATGTGTCATCTGGTGATTTGATGGTAGTGTTTTATCCCAGTGGTCTCCACTATAGGGAAGGTCAGTACATTTGTTGTGTAGACTGTGTTGTTGAACCATATCATTTCATGCACCACAACATCTGATGGAATTACAAATGGCCAGACTTTACTTAGGCAAAAATCAAGTAAGTAATTTTGTGAAGTGCCGTACTTTGTTTGACAGCAATTTACTATTTAGAGGAATTGTGTATTTTTTTATTTTTTTCTGTGACAGCTGGTCGTTTGGTTTGATTACCTCTCAGAGTGGCAGATCCCACTGAGATGATATGACCATTAGCTCATGTTAAAGCGCCATTCCATCCATTTTCTACAACCTCATATCTCATTTTATGTTTCACAGCAAATCTCTCTGCTTTTGTTCACCAACTTTTGTAATGCTTGTAAAACTGTCTCTAAAAGTAATTGCAGATACATAAAAAAAAAATTAAATGTCATCAACACTTGACTCTTTGATGCTTAATAACTGTTTCTCTTTTCTAAACAGATAATTGCTCTTTCTAATTCTTTTTCTGTTTTGTTTTTGTGGATTTTTTAAAATGCAGTTTGCAGTAATAATAAACATAAATTTATACAATGCATAACAATTCAGTGATTGTCAAGATAAAGCAACAGTTCTGTAGGCAGTGTGTCTTTTGCTTGTCATTTATTCATAATGAAGATGGACACAAAATAAGTTCTATTTTTATTTTGGTCAACTGCTGCCAGTTCAAGGATCATTACTGTGATACAGGTTTTCAGCGGAAGGTGAAAGTTAAGTTTTCTTTATTTTTTAACCAGATTACATTGTATTGAAATATTTTCCATTATGTGAACTGGTGCAATATTGTTTGCAATGATATTAATGTTAGTATATTTTTAATATAAAATTAATTTAAGAAGCGACTCGGTGGTTTGAAAAAGAACCTATAGAATGATCTTTTATTATTTGAGATCATACTTTACTGTTTTGTGTTCTCTTCATAAGAAGCATACCGGTTATGCAATAACTTGATAACATATGGGATTCATAATATATTTGTGTTAATGGTTTAACAATACAGATTTTTTTTAAAGTCAGGACTATCCATGTTCTTATTTTTTTGTTTTTAATTAAATTAAAATAAATTTAATTAAAATAAAAACTTGAATGTTCGTATTATAGTAGTTTTGCTCAGTAGTTAAGATTTACAGATTTCTACTAGTAAACATATTTGTGTTAATATGAATATAGAATTTGTGACACTGGAACCTGCCAAAACTGGACCTTGAACAAACCGGATGCCTGTTCAAACTGGCTGAATTACTGGTCTTGAATTTTTTTTTTTTAATTACATGTGTAAATAAACCTGTAAATTTTGAAAAGAGAGGTAAAAATGTATTACCATTAACTAATATGAAGAAACCATTACTTAGTGAATGACAACGGACATTACTTTATGCTTGACAAATGGTAATGACATGTATCACAGATAACCAGTTTCTGAGTTTCCAAACTGACAACTAATGGGGAAATGGACACTTAATTGTTTTGAAAGATAATTACTAATTAGTGACCAAATTACAGATAAAAAGTATATGGCAAGAGAAACAATGTATACTTCTGTAAATAAAATAAAACCAGAAATGTCCTCTAACTGCTAGATCCTGTCTCTCAAATAAATAGTATGGTCATACAGTCATCCAGTTTCAGTATGTTCCACTGTCCTATAGTTTTATTTGAAATATTAGGCAACTTTTAGGTAATGTAGGTTGAGCAGTCCATAACAACGTATGGTTTTTTAAAATCATACTGTGAAATTTAAATGTACTTTAACTAGTATGTTAAATTATGACTATTATTTAAACCACTCTATGAACATGGAATGGTTTTTGGAGATGGGGTTGGGAGGTTTTGTCTTTAAATAATCATGCATTTATCTGTACATCTTTATGAAAAACTAAAACTCATGACTCATAATAATCTTGATGTAATTATATTGTTAAGTATAAACTTTGATGGTTTTGTATATCCCCTCCGTCCCCTTTGGATTATGGTCACAAAATCCATATTCATTTCAGTATCTGTAAAGCGCTTGGTATTTCATACCTATTTAACCATGTGAGTGTTCAACCCAGGGCTTACCGGAACTACTTTCGTAATTAAGAATAACAAGTTCACTATTTGTTAAACTAATATTGATTTTAAAAGTAATTAGTTGTGCCTTAATCCTGCTTAGTACACCAAGGCACTAATATTTTCTTTTACCGACTTTTTTTTTTTTTTTTTTTTTTTTAAATCTGTAATACAGGTACTGAAATTAAAAAACCAAAAACAAACCCAATCATGTCACATTTATATGAAGTTCAGTTCACAGTTTGATGTTTACAGATGGACAATTTTAATTTTATACATTTGACAGGATTGGATATTTTTCATAATTATACTAATCATACTAAATGTAAATCTGGTAATTTGTTCTATGCATAGGTGATAAAAATAATGATACTTTTTAAAAATTTAGACCAAAAAACAACAACATAGGATTCTTAATATAATCTTCAAGTGTGTGACAAATAACTTTTTTTTTTTTTTTTTTAAACCCTGATTTTAGCCTTTTTTGGATCAATTTTTAAAAGTGCATATGATTTAAAATGTTGAAAAATTACCTTTATTCTGTATCTTTTTCAAAGATCATTTCAGCTTTATTGTTAAATTGATATCATATCCCTGATAACTGCATATTGGTTATTTCACATCATTTTATAAAATTGCAATTATATCTCAGCAAGTTTATTCACAACTAATTATCAATATAGTACTGATTCGTTTGAAAATAGGAGAAAAACTATGAAATGCAGTTACATCTTAGCCAGTTTATTCCCAACTAATTATCAATATAACACTCATTTGTTTCAAAAATAAGACAAAAACCATAAAAGTTGAAGGAAGAACCCAAACCTGAATTTGCCTCTTTAGGTCGGTCTTCACATTTAAGAACATTGATGGTTTATCCTTGATTATTTTTACATTCAAAAGCAAAAAGTGCGGCAAACATTGCTTGTAGGGATGGATAAAATTGACAGCCACAGTGTATTCAGTTTCTGCAGGCATGTCATGCGTCACCAGTAAAACTCAATTTGTGACAGTAAAGCCAGTATTAACATTTGTAAATGGTCCAGTACAAAATATTTTGACTTGAAACAATATTTTTAATAAATTTCGTAGTTCATTAAAAAAATTATGTAAGTACTGGTGTACAATATATGTGATACATTGTTTAGAGTTGGTCTTATAGACTTCAGTTTTTATAACAAAACCCACTTAGAGGATGTGTAAATATGCACATGTATTTTAAAAAAACAAAAAGAACATTTTGAAATGGTACTACCTGAAATAAAAAAAATTAAAACATTTTAAAATGCAGTTACCTTTTTCCATTGAATCCGTCATAATTATAAAATGGTTAAGACATTTTTATCAACTGTTTATGATTTTGTATAAAGTATATATATGAATCAGGTGTAAAGCAATTAATTCTGTATAGGAAAGAACTACTGGCACTTGCATTTACAAAATGTTCACAGCAATAAGTGACAACAGTTAATGGCTTCCAAATTATGCAAATTAATGTGTGCAAAGTCGTGTTTACTTGGTGAACATAAATGGATCAACAAGACACAACCAAAAACAACGAAAGTACAAAAGCAAATGAAAAGAGTGCAATACAATAAAAATTGCTGTGATTAGTATATATGTAAGAAAAATGAAAATTGTAAAATGTTGGGTAAAATCTTAGCAACAATGTTTAAAATATTAAAGCCAATTTTAAAAATTTGTGTTTAGGATAGCCATTTTAAATTTCAATGTGGCCACCATGCTTTTTTTTCTACAAATTATTATAAACCTACATTATGCTTTTTTTTCTACAAATTATTATAAACCTACATTATGAGTCATATTTTAATGAAATTACATTTGATTTATATTATTCAAGCCATTTTGGATTTCAAGATGGCCACAACATTTTTTTTTTGATTTGCTGACATCTTAATATCTAAAAATGATAAGACTGACAACAACTTTATTCCTGACTAGTGTTGTATTTTACAAGGATTTAAGCATTGTTGCCAAGAGTTTACACACATTTTTTTCTTATTTTACATTTTCATACATGTATACAAGATTATTGCACCAGTTAACTGATAATAAAATTTCAAATTATACCAGTACAACAAACTTAAAATGCTTGGAAGTGGGTATTCACTTCAAGAAGATTGGAATATATGCATTAATGCTTAATAGTAGTGTTAAAAATTGTGTGTTCTTTTTAATATTTATAAAAACGGAACATTGTATGGTATTCAAAATAATATAATAGCAATTACTAGGTGTTTTATTGCATTAAACTGGTATCCGGTAATAAAAAATTTGTGTATGTTTTAAAGTAGTCCAGGTAAGAACTTTCATATTTATTAAGTTTTAATTAAAGTCTGAAATTGATCTATTATGGCTTGGCTTGGCTTCTTGGATTATGTTGACATCAAGTCTTTTAATTTACGTTGAAACTGCTGATTTCTTTTGCTTTTTAACATTTTTAAAAAAAAAGTATGCTTTTTAGGTGTTTTCAAGGAAAATAAGATATTTTGTTCACACATCTACGAAATTTGTATTTATGAAGTGTTAAAAGGCATTTCAGAGGTATACGTTGAAATAACCAAATTTACACTCACATATCTGTGAAATAATATCTTAAAATAACTTGGCACAGACTAAGCTGTTAAATTTATAATCAGCTAGAGTAATATTTGGTTTTACTTGACTAGTAAGGTGATAAAATTGGGTTTAAAGGACCAAGTCACTTTTATTCACAAGGGCTATTAAAAAGAAAATTTCACCATGATTGGGGAGATCTTATTTTTTAAACTCTGTTGCCCATCAAATATTCACTGAAATTATGTAGCGTACCAATTGAATTGCCTACTGTGTAGTGCAGACATGTCCTTTTTCATCTAAATTGAATTGAAATAACTCGAACCAACCCACTGCTTTGGGGTTTTGTATAATAACCTTAACCATCCCACCCACTATCTTATAAGCATAAGATATTGCATGGTCCACTTATGTCTTTGTATTTAAAATTTCTGCTTTGTTATACCATTAGATTATTAAAAAAAATAATTATATTGTATGTTTTATCATAAATTATATATGGTACATAAGGCCAAATCCAATTAAATATGGATTACTTAGGATGTTTTATCATTTTCCATTCATTTCTTGGGAATGGAGTGGTGCTTTACAAAACAAATTCATATACATTCTGTAGGCAGTTCTGTTTTGTAAGGTAGATATAAATGCAGAAGTTTGTAAACTTTAATTTAACTATGGTTGTTTACTTTCATACAGACATTTTGCTTTTATTGCTTTAATATTGTCTTTATTTATTTCGAGATGAAGAAAAATTACATTTCTATCTTTTATGTGATTTAGTTAACAAGGCTCAGCTTTTTTTTTTCTTTTCTTGCTTTTTTTTAAATAACAGGAAAACGTTTCTTGTACATAGGAAGTGTAACTTTATGCAGTTTGTAAAGAACAATAATAAAACAAATTTTATTGGTTTATATACATATGAATGTGATAGATCTTTGTATATGTAAGGATAAAAGTGTTTTTCTCATTGTTAACAGAAGTGACCATTGTACCAAGACATCATCATGGATCGACTTCTAGGGAATGATAGCAAATGACAATTCATCCATTAAAATGTATAAATATACTAACTTTGTGTTTTGTTTTGTTTATTGTTTTTTTCTTACACGCCTGTTGAGAATACCATTCTTTATTTTTGACAACACATGCATTTTGTGACAACACTAAAGATATTCGATGTAACCCTGTGGTAAAGTGCTCACTTGATGTGCAGTCGGTCTAGGATCGAGCCCCTTCGGTAGACCCATTGGGCTATTTCTCGTTCCAAGCAGTGCTCCACAACCGGTGTAACAAAGGTTGTGGTATGTACTGTCCTGTGTGGGATGGTGCATATAAAAGATCTCTTGCTGCTAATCGAAAAGAGTAGCCCATGAAGTGACGACAGTGGGTTTCCTCTCTCAGTATCGGTGTTGTCCATGACCATACTGACGCCATATAAAATGTGTTGAGTGCATCGTTAAATAAAATATTTCCTTTCTTCGACTGCTCCTAGGTGATATTCAGGTCACCCTAGCTATTTTGTTCAAATTTTGACCTGAATGTGCTTGCCCTATGATGCATAAGTTAACTGCTGTAAATAATTTTTAGTTTAAAAAGACATTAAATTTATTTTAAACGTTTTTTTTTAAGGATATACAAGTAGTTAAAAACATTCAGCTCTAATTTTACTTGTTTGATGGGTTTTTAAAACCACTCTTAAGATGTATGGTTTCATGGGGAACTCTTTGTAGTTTTTTTTTTTTTTTTTATATAATTCATGTTAAGTTTTAATGTGTGTGATAACTGGTCTGCCGGAAATAAGTTGAGAATGGTCAGGATTAAAGGGGGCACACCACAAAGTTTGTTGGTTAGGGTGTGGCCTACCTAATATTTTCCCCATAAGCATTTCCTATTTCTTTCTTTTTAGATCTGACCATATAAACAAATAGAATAACCAAATTAACTTATTACAGAGGAGGGCTGAACAAAGCCCCGTTGGAAAGCATTCTTTTTATGGGCCATTTCTCATTCCAGCCAGTGCACCACGACTGGTATATCAAAGGCTGTAGTATGTGATATTCTGTCTGAGATGTACATATAAAAGATCCCTCAATGGGAAAATGTAGTGATAGCTGATGTACTCTAGTGGTAGCTGATGTACTCTAGTGGTATTGTTAAACAAAAGTTTAAACTTTGTTTACAGAGCACAACTTTAAAGCTTAAACTTCCTGATGCTCTAGAAGTGCCTTTTGCTATTAGGGATTTTTTCTTTACCATTAAAATAAACAGAATGACCAAATTCAGTGTCTGCCCAGCACAACTCCAAAACCGTTAAGATAACTTCCTGTACACCAAGTAGTGTCTTTTTGTTGAGGCAGATTTCATTTTCAGTATTTTTTCTGTTGAAAGGTAAATGGGTGTATTCAATATCTGTTGCAGGTTCATGTACTGCACCATTATTAAAAACCAATAATAATAAATTGTAATTACTATGAATCTTTGTAAGTAAGATACTTCTTTTTAAGCATTTACAACAGGTGTAAGGCCACCACACGGACCTCTCCCACCAACTAACTTGCAGTGTTTTCGAAGAGACAAGAGTATGTTCCCAATCTCACGGCCCAAACTACCTCATAGTGATATCTGTTGACAAATGAAGTTTTATGAAGCGATTTTAGTGTTGTAACCAAGAAAAGATCTTGCGGTCAAGGTAACCTTAAGTGTATAAGAGCTCTCTTAAGCAAGATTGCCAAGAGTTTGTGAATTAGACCCCTATATCCCGTTCAACAAAGATATCTTGTATACACCTTGTGTACTTAAGGTGATATCACTGGAATGATATACAGGACAGGTGGCTGAGATGTGTTTGGGGTAAAATACTTTAACCTTAATTGAATTAGAGTCTGGGCCCATGTTATTGAAAAAAATCTTGGCACTGTGATATTATAATAAAATGGGGGCTATAGTAAGTGTTTTAATGAAGCCATGGCCTATGGCAGTTACATCATATCTGTAATAAAATGGCTTCAAAAATGTATGGCCTGGAAGTCGACTTGAATTGACTTCCATACTAAAGTGTTTGCCAACACATTTTATTCCGTGTATACATGCAGTGTAAAGTGCTTCAGCGAAACCATTAATATACCAGTTCCACATGTAGAAGATGCATCAGAAATAAGTCCAATAATTTGCTTATAGATTTAATACTTTGTAGAATGACCTTGCGCAAAAACATGATTACAATATAACTATAACAGATGTACAATACTAAATATAATAAACTAATACCAACTAACAAGCATATATTTAGTTTTCCAATGAGTTTGATCCAAATTTGTAAACCCGTTATTTTATAAACAGATTTTTTAAACTGTCGCAGATTTCTATATGATATTCATAAAGGGTATTAGTGCTGATAATCCACTATTCACTTCACATACATAATAAAGGGTGGCCCAAGCCACAATGATCTGTAGAATGTGATTTTTCTTACTCTTCATGGTAAATGTTCACATGATTAGAGTACAATGCTTTGGTGTTGCTGACCAAACTACCTGTATACCAAAATAGAATCCAATCAAATGGCTTCTGTAGATGCTCTTCAGCATTTTAATACCGTACATAATTATATAAAACCACCAATATTTATTTTGTACTGAAATTTGTTTTCCAAAGGAATGACTTATAACAAGGTCTATGAATTCAAACTAAAAAATAAATTCATAGAATAGTAAATATTTAAACATTGATGTCAAATGTTCATCAACAGAAATTGATGACAGATGAAAGACACTGGGCAGTATACAGTTCTTTATGAATGTACGCATGGTGTAGCAGGAAAACATCACAAGTCATCTACTGGTGGACACCACATTATTCCATGAGTGTCTGGAAGATCAACACAAGGAATGTCCACCATCCAGGGACGATCTGTAAAACAAGAAAAATGTATCAAAAGTACACTATTTTCATAGTAATTATAAAGAGCAGTAAGTTTCATAAATCAAAGCTCAAACCTACATCAAAATAACAGGTGTGCGATAAACTGAATTGCAGTGCTATGACTCCTCAAACTTTTTATTGGATTCCAATCTGAATTCCATTTTTGAGGCTTAAGTTTAGACAAGTTTTATAAGGGCAATTCAGTGTGAACTTCAGAATTGTTCACATGTGGGAGTCGCTGTACTTACTCGTTTATATGGGTCTATTGTTGAAAAAAAATATTTCAATGCACAGATGCTTTAAGCAAAGTTTTATTTTGTTGGTGTTGAATATACAAAAAAAAAAAGGCCTTCCCCTGTAATCAATTCTGGAATAGCCATAAGAAAGGGCTCTTGTAGTGTATATCCAAACTAGGTCTAAAGGAAATTGCTATAAATATAAAGCCAGATATGTGTAAATACTAAAACTGATCCACAATAAGTAACAATCTAGTATATAAATGAAACACACCTCCTTTGTTGTATCTGGTGAGTGGCAAGTCGTAGGGCAGTGGAAACAAAGGCTTTGAAGAGGAGGCTGCTGCTTCTGCATCGGTGGTCAGTTTTAACGTACCCTGAAAGACAAGCACTGCAATTCATTCCTACTCATTCTTTCATTCAGATAACCTTTGGGTGACACCCAATAACTGATGGTGTTTTGGTTCATATGTCATTTTCTTTTAATCCAAGTTTGAAAATTGTTTATAAACATTGATTACAGACTGAGAATATATCAATGACCTGTGCTCTTAAAATTACATTTAATACATATTTC